>NC_134356.1:491952669-492127669 GCF_048569485.1 Anomaloglossus baeobatrachus | reverse complement strand
GTCTGTCTGTCTCACCACTGACATCATATTACCTCACACATAAGCTTCTTATACTAACAGTTTATTTTGTTCCTATAGCAACCACTGACAGTTGCTATTAATGACCTTTAGCTCCCACCTCCATTCAGTTAAATGGAGACATCTTTTTTGAGTGTAACTGTAAAGTACGGGGTTAAATTTTCCTGTCAAAACATAGTCTGATATTCCCTGAGTCACATGGGGGCGTCTGTACAAAATTTCGTGATTGTAAATGCAACGGTGCGAATTCCTTTAGCGGACATACATACACACATACACTGAGCTTTATATATTAGACTAGCTGTAGTACCTGGCGTTGCCCGGGATAGTAACTGTGTCTGTGTCTCTCTCCCAGTCTCTGTCTCTTTCCTTGTCTGTCTGTTTCTATCTCTCTCTGTATTTGCATCAGTCTATCTGTCTCAATCTCTGTATCTCTCTCTCTCTCTCTCTCTCTCTCTCTCGCCTGTCTCTCTCGCCTGTCTCTCTCGCCTGTCTTTCTCGCCTGTCTTTCTCGCCTGTCTTTCTCGCCTGTCTCTCTCGCCTGTCTCTCTCGCCTGTCTCTCTCGCCTGTCTCTCTCGCCTGTCTCTCTCGCCTGTCTCTCTCGCCTGTCTCTCTCGCCTGTCTCTTTGCCCGTCTCACCACCGACATCTTTTCACCTCACACATGAGGTATACTAACAGTTTATTTTGTTCCTATAGCAACCACTGAGGGGGAAAAATGAGGGGTGTGTCTTAGTCTGAATGTAGGGCATATGGCTGTGGGGAATGAGGGTGCTGCGGTGGAGCGGGTCATCGGCGCCATGAACAGGCTGTAGCAGCGCCTGCCGTGACCACGTGGGCTCGCTCATTTCATATATGCATCCTCCCGCCCATCATCTCTCAGCGCTGAAGCCGGCGCTGACGGGTGGGTGGGATGATGGGCGGGGGGTGTGCGCATAATTGGCCGTCCCGCGTGATCACTCCTGGCAACTACAGCCTGGAGTGATCATGTGTGGCTATATTCACTGTTCCCCCATGCATCATCAGCGTGGGGGGGCAGTGAAAAAGTAGGGTATACTCATCGGTCACTGCCTGCAGCATCGCGATGTCCTCCTGTCTGCCCGCTGATGTGTGTGGAGAGCGTTGAGCACAGCAATGATACAATCACTGTGCCCACCGCTCTCTACACACATCAGCGGGCGGCAGACAGGTGGACATCGCGATGCTGCAGGGAACAGTGACCGGCTCCACACAGGTTAGTGGCGCTGCTGCTGGCACAGACAAGGGGACGAGCGATGCTGCTGGAGGGAGGAAAAGTGAGTATTAACGTTTATTTTTTTTTGTGCCACAGGATGCAGACCATATACCAGGATGGGGGCATTTATCAGGATGGGGTACATTAGTTAAAGAATTTGGGGACATTACCCCTGTAACAGTGTCAGCAGCAGATCCTCGCCCCACAACAGTGTCATGACATTTTTTGCTTAAAATTTTATTTTCCTCCTCTAAAAAAAAAAAGGGTGCGTCTTATAGTCCGAAAAATATGGTATATACACACATGCTTTCCCATAACCCTTATGCCTGTCTCCTGTTCAGTTCCTTTAGACTTCTGCAATAGGGAGACCTTTGGTCACATGACTGTGACGTAAATAAAGATCTTTAACCCCTTAGTGACGGACCTAATTTTCACCTTAATGACCAGACCAAATTTTGCAATTTTGACCAGTGTCACTTCATGAAGTTATAACTCTGGAACGCTTCAACGGATCCCGGTGATTCTGAGATTGTTTTTTCGTCACATATTGGACTTCATGTTAGTACCAAATTTAGGACAATATTTTTTGCGTTTATCTATGAAAAAAATTGAATTTTGGCAAAAATTTTGAAAATTTAGCAATTTTCAACTTTTGAATTTTTATACCGTTAAACCAGAGATTTCTGTGACACAAAATAGTTAATAAATAACATTTCCCACATGTCTACTTTACATCAGCACAATTTTGGAAACAAAATTTTTTTTTGTTAGGAAGTTAGAAGAGTTCAAAGTTTATCAGCGATTTCTCATTTTTACATCAAAATTTACAAAACCATTTTTTTAGGGACCACATCACATTTGAAGTGACTTTGAGGGGCCTAGGTGACAGAAATTACCCAAAAGTGACACAATTGTAAAAACTGCACCCCCCAAAGTACTCAAAACCACATTCAAGAAGTTTATTAACCCTTCAGGTGCTTAACATGAACAAAAGCAATGTGGAATGAAAAAAAGCAAAAATTAAATTTTACCTAAAAATGTTGCTCTAACCCAAATGTATTCACTTTTAGAAGAAATAACACAACAAATTGGACCCTAAAACTTGTTACCCACTTTCTTATGAACGCATGGATACCCCACATGTGGTCAGAAACCTCTGTTTGGACAAATGGGAGGGCTCGGAACAGAAGGAGCAATATTTGAATTTTGGAAAGCAAATTTGGCTGAAATAGATTGCGGGCACCATGTTGCATTTACAGGTCCGCTAAGGTACCTAAACAGAAGAAACCCCTCACAAGTGATGCCATTTTGGAAACTAGACCCCTCAAGGCTTCTATCTAGGGGTATAGTGAGCATTTTGGATCCACAGGTACTTCACAGATTTTGTTATCGTTTTGTTGTCATATTGAAAATTTTAATTATTTTCTCAAAAATGTTGCTTTAGCATTAAATTTTTCACTTTTTTAAGAGGTAATACCAAAAATTTGACCTCAAGGTTTGTTACCCACTTTTTTATGAGCGCGGTGATACCTCACATGTGGTCTGAAACCTTTGTTTGGACAAATGGGAGGGCTTGGAACGGAAGGAACAATATTTGAATTTTGGAAAGGAAATTTGTCTGAAAAAGATTGCGGGCACCATGTCGCATTTGGAGGTCCCCTAAGGTACCTAAACAGCAGAAACCCCACACAAGTGACCCCATTTTGGAAACTAGGCCCCTCAAGGAATTTATCTAGAACTTTGGTGAGTACCCTGAACCCCCAGGTGCTTCACAGAATTTTATAACGTTGAGCCATGAAAAAAAAAAAAAATTTACCACAAAATTGTTATTTCAACCAGGTAGCTTTTTTTTTTTTTTTTTTTTTACAAGAGTAAAAGGAAAAAATTCAGCATAACATTTATTATGCAATTTCTCCTGAGTTTGGCGATACCTTATATGTGGTGGAAATCAACTGTTTGGGCGCATGGCAGGGCTCGGAAGGGAAGGAGCGCCATTTGACTGCAAAATTGGCTGGAATCAATAGCGGACGCCATGTTGCATTTGGAGAGCCCCTGAGGTGTCTATACAGTGAAGCTCCCCAACATGTGGCCCCATTTTGGAAAATAGACCCCAGAAGGAATTTATCTAGATGTATGGTGAGTACCCTGAACCCTCAGGTGCTTCACAGAAGTTTAGAATGTTGAGCTGTGAAAATAAAAAAAATACATTTTTACCACAAAATTATTTCAACCAGGTAGCTTTTTTTTTTTACAAGTGTAAAAGGAAAAAATTCAGCATAAAATTTATTGTGCAATTTCTCCTGAGTTTGGCGATACCTTATATGTGGTGGAAATCAACTGTTTGGGTGCATGGCAGGGCTCGGAAGGGAAGGAGTGCCATTTGACTGCAAAATTGGCTGGAATCAATAGCGGACGCCATGTTGCATTTGGAGAGCCCCTGAGGTGCCTAAACAGTGGAGGTCCCCCACAAATGACCCCATTCTGGAAACAAGACACCTCAAGGCTTTTATCTAGGTGTATATTGAGCAGTTTGAATCCAAGAGTACTTCACAGAATTTGCTAATCTTAGGTTGCCATATTGAAAATTTTCATTTTTTTTACAAAAATGTTGCTTCAGCATCAAATTTCTTACTTGTTCAAGAGACAACAACAAACCGTGGACCCCACAGGTTGTTATCCAATGTCTTATGAGCACAGGGATACCCCACATGTGGCCAAAAACCTCTGTTTGGATAAATGGGAGGGCTTGGAATGGAAGGAGCACCATTTGAATTCTGGAAAAGTTGAAATAAATTGCGGGCACCATGTCACATTTGCAGGGCCCCTTGGGTCCCTATACAGCAGAAACCCCCCCACAAGTGACCCCATTTTGGAAACTGGATTTTATTCAGGAGTATAGTAAGCATTTTGAATCCACAGGTACTTCACAAAAATGTTGCTGTAGCAACAAATGTCTCACTTTTAGGCTATGTGGCCATGATCCAGCGACACGGCGTCTAGTATACAGTGTCAGCCTTCCTGCAGAGATGTGAGTGTTGTCCACGGGAGAACGCAGCTGCCCATGCCCAGTATTTGGGTTCAGGCCGCTGTGGAGCTCTATGCTACCTGCAGAGAACACTCTTGTCTCCGCAGCATAAATTGACATGCTGAGGCTCGGGAAGCTGCGCCACACGTCAGTGTATGCTGCGGAGAAAAGAAGCACAGTGGGCACGGGATTTCTAAAAATCCTTCTACTGTGCTTCTACTGCACAACGCAGCGCTATGGACGCAGGGAAAACACTCTGCACCCAAAACGCTGCAAACCCCGATTGTGGGCACACAGCCTAAAATGCTACAATGGATGAATGGATAGATGTCAAACAAATATAACGTCCCATTCCCCTGCATATACTAAGCTGGCGCCCTTTAGTGCCTTTCATGTGGCACTAAAGGGTGCCTAGCCTTGTATTTAGCCCCCCAAAAAATTAATAATTAAAATAAACGACGTGGGGTCCCCCCTATTTTTGATAGCCAGCTAGGGTAAAGCAGACAGCTGTAGCCTGCAAACCACAGCTGACAGCTTCACCTTGGCTGGTGATCAATTTGGAGGGCTCCCCAGGCGTTTTTTTTAAAAAAAAAAAAAAAAAAGTGGGGTCCACCCCAAATTAGATCACCAGCCAAGGTGAAGCGGACAGCTGGGGTCTGGTATTCTCAGTGTGGGAAGAGCCATGGTTATTGGACTCTTCCCAGCCTAAAAATAGCAGGCCGCAGCCGCCCCAGAAGTGGCGCATCCATTAGATGCGCCAATCCTGGCGCTTCGCTCCATCTCATCCCACACCCTGGTGCGGTGGCAAACGGGGTAATATACGGGGTTGATACCAGCTGTAATGTCACTTGGCATCAAGCCCTGGGGTTAGTGATGTCACGGCATCTAAACAGATACCAGACATCACTAACCCAGTCAGTAATAGAAAAAAATAAAGACAAAAAAAAAATTTATTTGAAAAAAAAACTCCCCGAAACATTCCTCTTTCAACAATTTATTGAAAATAAATACATTTCAGTCGCTGTAATCCATTTTGGAGGTCCCTCGGCGACTCTGGACCTTCTAGAATATGGGGGGCACTTTCAGGGAACGTATCCCCCATTTTCTGGAAGAGCAAGCTCTCCATGAGCAGTGTGGGTGCAGTAATCTGAGAATACTGCACTCACACTGCCCCGGTCCAACCTAGGGCAGAGTGACCTGCAGTAACCTCATTCTAGAATATAAGGGGCACGCTCACAGAACGTACCCCCCATTTTCTAGAACAGCAGTCTCTCCTTGTGAGGAGTGTGGCTGCAGATTACCGCACTCACCCTCCCCCGGTCCACAGTGCAGCAGCCTGTGCAGCAGCGACGTCAGCGTCCCTGCTTGCAGGGATCCAGCTGACAGCCGCTGTCTGCGCATGCGCCGCCAGCTTTCAAGAAGGAGGCGGCGGGATCGCGGGGACGGAGCACCAGCAGCCAGGTAACGTAAAACCGGGGGCTGGGGGGGGTGACGGCGGGACCTGGGGACAACTTTCTGCCGCATGTGACGTGTCGCATGCAGCAGAAAGAGCAGGATGAATGCGGCCGCCCGCTACTGTGCGCTGCGCGCCGCCATCTTCCACGCTCCGGAGGGGGGAGGGGCGGCTCTGGAGAACCGGAGGGGGCTCCGGGGACCAGAGATCTCCGTTGTACCGGAGGAGGGGTCAGGGGGAGGACATTTCCCTCCGATCTGAAATGTTTGATCATTTCAGATCGGAGGGAAATGAATGCAGAGCCGGCGGCGGCGGGAGTTTTCAGCGCGCGACGGCGCCATCTTGGATTTTCCGGAGGGGGGGGGGTGTTGGATAGATTTCTCCGGTACCAGGGGCTTTGGGGGCACTAAGGGCTCATATTTATTTCTCATCTGACATGTTTGATCACGTCAGATGAGAAATAAATCAGTTTTACCGGCCATTTATTTTTTTTTAATGTTGTCGCCGGTATACACCGCATTAACGGGGTCCAGAAAAAACACCCCGATTTCATAATCTGGGGGGTCTCAGCTACCCCCGGTAGCTGAAACCCCCGAGATTTTTGGTCGCTGTGGGGCGCTACAGGGTTTTTTCGGGCCGCCGCTTTAAAGCGGCGGAACAGAATAAGTACCCTGTTTTGCCGCCGCTTTAAGTCGTACGGCCGTCGTTATGAGGTTAAACAACCTGAACCTCAAAATACAATTGCTGAGGTCACTTAGGGTTGGGGCCCTGAGAAATTGCGAAGTTTAGATTTCCCGAACGCTGGCCCTGACTGTAACTAGAGCTTATTTTTGGAGTAGGGCTTATATTTAAAGTGTACTCCAAAATCCTGTAAAATCATACTAGTGCTTATTTTTGGGGTATATCTTATTTTTGGGGAAACACGGTATTTGACCGAATGATAGTTAAATAACTGACTCTTGCCAGTGATGGGTTATGCATAGGGGATTGCATGCTATGTGTAATTATGAACAGTTACTCAGAACTATGGGATTTTGTTCTGTTTAGAGCCCACATTCATTCATTATTCCCTCTATTATTACTGTGTATGGAAAATGTGACTGTGGCTAGAATCATATATATACACATTCACTGACAAATCATTTTTATTAAATGCTTTTAGTTTTGGCTAAGTAATTTTTGCAATTGGGTTTCATAAAAAAATATATGATTTGCCTTTTATATCCTCCTTGTTGCATTATTTATGTCTTCTTACCCCTTAACGATTGCGGGCAGTAATATTACGTCTTAAGCAGTCAGTCTAACCTCCCCAGGCTGCTGCCGGCAGCCGGCGGGGATCCGCGTACATGTCAGCTGATTTGTACAGCTGACATGTGTGCCTGGCAGGCATGAGTGGATCTGCGTTCCGCCTGTGCCTGTTAACCTTTTAAATCGCGCTGTCAAAATGTGACCGAGCCATTTAAATCCCCGGAACAGGAAATCTGTGCTCACTGGGCTCCATCTGTGCGCCGATGGTTGTCATGGTAGCACGGGGTCATGTGATGACTCCGGTAGCTGACATGACTCACTTCCTCTTTCATTGTATACCAATTCCAATTGTGTAAAGTAGATATTTGCTCAACACTATAGTCTTCACTACTTTTCATAAAATTCTAATTTTATTGATATCAAACTCACATACATAAAACAAACATTTAAAGTAAAAGTGAGGAAGGAGAGGGGAGAGATGATTATCCCTATTCTGTTCCCTTCCTACGCTACGGGGGTCGGTGTCCTAAATTAATGACGCCCACATTCCACGACGGCTTAATCCCTATACGGTACCTTCCCTAGTCAAGTATGGTGCATTCCCACTAGTAGAAAGAATACCCCACAGCGGTAACACCACAGTGAGGAAGCAGTGCACAGTCTTAGTTTGTCTGTATCAACACCAAGACACATAGGGGGCAGGGCTTGGGGGTCGTTAGGGATTCTTAGATCAGTCTGTGTGCTCAAAAGTTATTAGAGGTGATTATAACACACAAGTTTGAATACATAATTCACTATTCAAGAAATGGCCAATGCGTTTCACCCTTTTTAATACTGATAGTCCAGGGCTCATCAGGGGCTTATGAACAATTTCTTGAGAAGTTCTTTTAGATATGATCAATGTTGGTTAAATCCTTTTGCCACTGAGATAATATAAGGGATATCGATATCCTGTATACCAACTGGTCTATCATAAGGTACACCAAGATGAAATTTCACCTCACACAGTGGTAGTGGTGGCTTTAGTTAGAAATAATAACCACTTAGTTGCTGGAATATGTCTTAATATGTCTATAACCGTCCCTGTTCGGACACTGCTTAGGTCACTCAAAATCGTGACTGTAGAATATAGTAACAAATGTCATCGCAATGAGACATCGCCATTATTGACCTTATGTATATATGGAGGGCACTCAGTTTTGTCCCACACAGTAGTCAGCCGCAATCCAATATAATAATGCTGGTTGTCTCAGATATTAGAGTTCAGGGTATATCCAACCCATAGTCCTGGTTGCTGTCCCACAGTGGAGCAACAATTATGTCATAGGGTAATGTCCACAGCAACCCAGGTATCTTATATCCGTCTGTGTAGTTGAGGACTCCAGGTCTGGCGTCCGGTGGTCACTTCCTCTTTCACCCGGCCGGATGCTGCCAGTGACAAGAGGTGTGTGTTTCTGCTGATCAGAGCTGTGTAGCTGTGATCAACAGAAAAGAATGAGTGATCAGACTGATGATCCTTATAGTCCCCTAAAGGGGAATGGGGTCAGTGTGCAGATCGCAACCTGTCCACGGTTTCTTCTCAGCCTGGAAAACGTCTAAAGGGGAAAACTGGTTGTATAGATTGCATGTATGAAATGTGATATGGTACAGCGTGTAGTATGTTCTTATAATTTTATATTATGGTTTATTTTACAGATGTTGTAAAGGCAGAGCCAATGAGACCGGTGGTCGATGAACCACCAAACCCGACCAACGTAGAGGAGAGCCTGAAGAGAATAAAGAACAATGATCCCCGCTTGGTTGAAGTTAACCTTAATAATATAAAGGTAAAGCTAAAGGTTCACTGACCAAAGTAGTCTTGTATTCCAGTCCAAGCCTGAAGGAAAGCTTTACTGATGTAGGGATTTACATCTGTATTCCTAGGAATGCAATGACTTCTTTATAGTTGTCTGACTTTCCTAAAAATTATTAAAAAGGTTCCCTTAATGCATTTGTGCTATTTAAAGCCGTTTCAGCCTTTTTTTTGTCACTCTGTCCATGAGCTCATAAAAACAAAACTTACTTTTTGGTTCAGAGGCATATGTATAATTTTCAGGATGACAATGAAATTACATTTCCAGCTACAGTCTTGGCCAAAAGTGTTGCCACCCTTGAAATTGTTTCAGAAAAGCAAGTATTTCTCCCAGAACATTATTGCAATTACACACTTTGTTATACTCATGTTTATTTTCCTTGTGTGTATTGGAACACAAAAACTGCAAATTGGACATTCATTTCACACAAAACTCAATTTTTGGTCAACTTTAGAAGATTTGCGTAATTTAAAAGCTCTACAGTGTGTCCACGCATATCCTGTCCACCGTCATTAACTTGAGAACGGCGGCAGCTATAGGCATAGAAGTGGTGTCTAGGTATAGTAAAGTAGCCATGCGCTACGCAATAAAACCACCTATAGCGCCACAAGGTGGAAAACAACGGAGTTAGCATTTTTATCTCGAAAACGGAACGAGATAGAGAAAAAAGTGAAATAAAAAATTGTATGGCATCATCAATTCAATACCAATTGACATCTTGCATACAGAAATGCTGTGATATGAAACCCATGCCCCCCCCTCCCCCAAAACATTGAATGCTGATCACGCATATGGCGCTCATTTAACTTTGATGCTCAAAGTGGCCACCGTCAGCTGCAATGCACATCTGGACAGCATACTGTATCTTGCTGCACGTTGTGCAATATGGTAGGTGACACATTTGCACAAGCATCTGTGATACGTCGTCGTAGGTCCTGCAATGTTGGTGGAGGGGTCGCATACACCTGCTGTTTGATGTGACTTCACAGAAAGAAGTCCAATGGGGTAAGGTCAGGTGAGCGTGGAGGCCAGTCCACACAGCCACCATACCCAATGACTTGTAGGAAGGTCTCCATGAGGTATCTTTTCACGTCCGCAGCCTTGTGAGTTTTACACGTTCTAATCATAGCATTTCTGTATGCAAGGTGTCGTTTCGTATTGAATTGATGATGCCCTACAACTTTGTAATTCACTTTTCTTTTCTCTCTCGTTCCGTTTTCAAGATAAAAATGCTAACTCCGTTGTTTTCCACCAGGTGGCGCAATAGGTGGTTTCATTGCATAGCGCATGGCTACTTTTACTATACCTAGACACCACTTCTATGCCTATAGCTGCCGCTGTTCTCAAGTTAATGGCAGTGGGCATGATATGGGTGCACACATTGTATATTGATCTCTTTCCACATGATGCTCTTTCCAGAAGGTTTTAAGCTTACTCGTGTACATTTTGGAAAACCACTTTCTAGTTTTTTTATGTCTGTGTCAGAAGTGGGTTTCCTGCCATAGTGTTTAATTTCATTCAAATGTCGAAGGATAGTTCACCACTGACATTGATGCACCCAGAGCTGTAAGACAGGTTGAATTTCTTTGGAACCTGATTGGGGCTGCTTATCCACCATCCAGACTAGCCTTCATTGCAACCTTTCATAATGTTTTCTCTGCCGTCCATGTCCAAGGAGATTAGCTACAGTGCCATGGGTTGTAAACTTCTTGATTATGTTGCACATTGGGGACAAGGGAACATTAAGATCTCTGAACATCGACTTGTAACCTTGTCATTGTTGATATTTTTCAACAATTTTTATTCTTAAGTCCTCAGACTGTTCTCTTCTCTTTCCATTCTCCATGCATATTGTGGCACACACACACACAATGCAAAGATTGAGTCAACGTCTCCCCTTTTTATCTGCTTTCAGGTGTGATTTTCATGTTGCCCACACCTGTTACTTGCTGTGGGTGAGCTTGAATAAACATCACATGCCTTAAATGAAATTGTTTCCCTACAATTTTAGTAGGATGCCAACATTTTTTTTCCAGACAGTTTTGGGGGTTGTGTGAAATTTATGTCCAAATTGCCTTTTTTTCCCTGTTTTTTTTTTTTTTTTTGTTTCTTTCATATTGTTCCCTTACACAGGAAATATGTATTTAACAAAACTTGTAAATGCAATCATTTCCTGGGAGAAAAGCTTCATTTTCTGGAACAATTTCAAGGATGCCAACACTTTTGGTCATGAAGGGTACGTGACGTTATAGAGTGGGTCAGCACTGTCAGGTTCACCACTGATGTGATCTGTCCTTCCCTTCCTGCTGTTCTTCCCTTCAGAGCTACCCCCCCTTCCCGATTCATAGATGCCTCAAGTTCAGTGGCCTGGGAGAGTTGAGCCAGCCCCCCAAAAGGAGGTCACTGATGATCACTGATGACATTCTCCCCCATTTTTAGTGGTTGACAACAGTGGGTAACAGGAAAAAAATGTAATCTGACAACTTCTTTAAATCAATCTGTTCTCTTCAGTTATACTGATTAATTACAGTGCCTTGCGAAAGTATTCGGCCCCTTTGAATTATTCAATCTTTTCCCACATTTCAGGCTTTAAACATAAAGATAAAAATGGTAACGTTATGGTGAAGAATCAACAAGTGGGACACAATTGTGAAGTTGAACGAAGTTTATTGCTGATGTTAAACTTTTATAAAAATTAATAAACTGAAAATTCGGGCGTGCAATATTATTCGGTCCCTTTAAGTTAATACTTTGTAGCGCCACCTTTTGCTGCGATTACAGCTGCAAGTCGCTTGGGGTATGTCTCTGAGTTTTGCACATCGAGAGACTAAAATTCTTGCCCATTCTTCCTTTGCAAACAGCTGGAGCTGATTGAGGTTGGATGGAGAGCGTTTGTGAACAGCAGTTTTCAGCTCTTTCCACAGATTCTCGATTGGATTCAGGTCTGGACTGTGACTTGGTCATACTAAGGCTATGTGCGCACGCAGCGTAACTGCATGCGTCCTGCGTCCCCTGCATAATCTATGGAGATTGTGCAGGAGACGTGCGCACGTGGCGTATTAGAGCGCAGCACTTCGGCTGCTGCCCGAAGCACGCGTTCTAAGAAGTGACATGTCACTTCTTTCGTGCGCTCTGCATGCAGTCCCTGCTCTGTCTATGGGAGGGGCTACATGCAGAGCGCATGAAATCGGCTTTTGTTTCTGCAGCGATTTGAAGCGCACGTGTGCTGTTCAAATCGCTGCAGAAATTTCTGCAGGGCCAGTACGCAACGTGTGCACTTAGCCGAACACCTGGATACAATTATTTGTGAACCATTCCATTGTAGATTTTTCTTTATGTTTTGGATCATTGTCTTGTTGAAAGACAAATCTCTGTCCCAGTCTCAGATCTTTTGCAGACTCCAACAGGTTTTCTTCAAGAATGGTCCTGAATTTGACTCCATCCATCCTCCCATCAATTTTAACCATCTTCCCTGTTCCTGCTGAAGAAAAGCAGGCCCAAACCATAATGCTGCCACCACAATGTTTGGCAGTGGGTATGGTGTGTTCAGGGTGATGAGCTGTGTTGCTTTTACGCCAAACGTATCGTTTGGCATTGTGCCCAAATAGTTTGATTTTGGTATCATCTGACCAGAGCACCTACTTCCACATGTTTGGTGTGTCTCCCAGGTGGCTTGTGGCAAACTATAAACAACACTTTTTTTGGATATCTTTGAGAAATGGCTTTCTCCTTGCCACTCTTCCATAAAGGCCAGATTTGTGCAGTGTACGACTGATTATTGCCCTATGGACAGACTCTCCCACCTCAGCTTTAGATCTCTGCAGTTCATCCAGAGTGATCATGGGCCTCTTGGCTGCATCTATGATCAGTCTTCTCCTTGTTTGAGATGAAATTTTTGAGAGACGGCCGGGTCTTGGTAGATTTGCAGTGGAATGATACTCCTTCCATTTTAATATGATCGCTTGCACAGTGCTTCTTGGGATATTTAAAGTTGTGGAAATCTTTTTGTAACCAAATCCGGCTTTATACTTCTCCACAACAGTATCACGGACCTGCCTGTTGTGTTCCTTGGTCTTCATGATGCTATCTGCGCTTTGAACAGAACACTGAGACCATCACAGAGCAGGTGCATTTTTACAGAGACTTGATTACACACAGGTAGCTTATAGTTATCATCAGTCATTTAGGACAACATTGGATCATTCAGAGATACTCAATGAACTTCTGGAGTGAGTTTGGTGCACTGAAATTAAAGGGGATGAATAATATTGCACGCCCCAATTTTCAGTTATTTTTTTACAAACGTTTAAAGTAAGCAATATAGTTTCAACCAAACAATTGTGTCCCACTTGTCGTTGATTCTTCACCATAACATTACAATTTCTTTGTCGCTCCATTGGGAGACCCAGACAATTGGGGTGTATAGCTTCTGCCTCCGGAGGCCACACAAAGTATTACACTTAAAAGTGTAAAGCCCCTCCCCTTCTGCCTATACACCCCCCGTGCATCACGGGCTCCTCAGTTTTTATGCTTTGTGCGAAGGAGGCTGACATCCACGCATAGCTCCACATCTTAGTCAGCAGCAGCTGCTGACTAGGTCGGATGGAAGAAAAGAGGGCCCATAACAGGGCCCCCGGCATGCTCCCTTCTCACCCCAGTCTGGTCGGCGGTGTTTGTTAAGGTTGAGGTACCCATTGCGGGTACATAGGCAGGAGCCACATGCTGTTTTTCTTCCCCATCCCTTAAGGGCTCTGGGTGAAGTGGGATCCTAATCGGTCTCCAGGCACTGGGACCGTGCTCCCTCCGCAGCCCCTGGGGAATCTGCTGGACAGGAGCCGGGTATCGTCAGGGACAAGGCCCTGCTACTGTGAGGTACTCTGTGTCCCCGTGGGGACCGCGCATGGAGCGCTTGTGCCATTACGCACTGCAGCACTGCTGGGTGTGTTAGTGCGCCGGGGACTACCGCGCCGACCGCGCTTATTTGCCGGCCGCGCTCATAACTTTAGTCCCCGGCTTTTGCGGCCTAGTATCGCAAATTCCCGCCCCCAGGCCTGCCAGTCAGGGGAAGGGCGGGACGCTGCACAGGACGTCAGCGCTGAGGGCTGGAGCATACTTTGTATCCTCCTCCCCCCTCACTGAGCACCGTGGGGCACCAGATTCCCGCACTTTCTGAGGCACGCCCACGGCCCCCTCCTCCCCACAGAACGCCGGCAGCCATTCCTGTCAGCACTTCTGAAGCTGGAGGGGAGAGATAACACGGCTCTGGGAGGCCCAGGCAGGGAATCTGGTGGTCACACAACCGCCTTGAGCGGCTGGTAAGCAGCACCTGAGGTGCTGGCCCCACTGAGTGCCGAAGTGTACATATATATATGCTTATATGCTATACATTTACACTGGACGGTCGCACTGTTGATTTTTGACTATATACCCTCCTGGATTGTACTCAGAGGAGACAACAGCATGTCGTCCGCAAAAAGCAAGGGTGCCAAAGCACAGGCTTACTTTGCAACCTGTACCTCATGTGCGGCTATACTACCGGCAGGTTCCACCGACCCTCATTGTGTGCAATGCTCGGCCCCTGTGGCACTTACTCAGCCGGAGCCTCTGCTACAGGTGGCCCAGGTGGAACCACCTGCTCCCACTGTCCAGGTGACAGGGATGGAGTTTGCAGTATTTGCTGACAAACTTGCTGAGAGTATGGAGAAATGGTCTGCTAAGATACTAGAAGCCTTGCAGTCCAGACCGGTAACTCAGGCTCCGGGCACTGTTGAATCATTGACCCCAGGCCCCCCTCATTTGGAGCAACAAAGTGCTCCTGGGGTGACTCATAGGTCCCAGGATGAGGTCTCTGACACAGACCGCAGTCCCAGACCGCCTAAGCGGGCTCGCTGGGAAATTCCCTCAACTCATCACACTGCTCAGGGTCTCAGCAGGAGGACTCTCTGGACGATGAAGCTGAGGTAGCAGATCAGGATTCTGATCCTGAGGCCGCTCTCAACCTAGATACACCTGATGGTGACGCCATAGTGAATGACCTTATAGCGACCATCAATCAAATGTTGGACATTTCTCCCCCAGCTCCTCCAATTGAGGAGTCAGCTTCTCAGCATGAGAAATTCCGTTTCAGGTTTCCCAAGCGTACAATGAGTACGTTTCTGGATCACTCTGACTTCAGAGAGGCAGTCCAGAAACACCGAGCTTGTCCTGATAAGCGTTTTTCCAAGCGCCTTAAGGATACACGTTATCCCTTCCCCCCTGACGTTGTCAAGGGCTGGGCTCAGTGTCCCAAGGTGGATCCTCCAGTCTCCAGACTGGCGGCTAGATCCATAGTTGCAGTGGAAGATGGGGCTTCACTCAAAGATGCCACTGACAGACAGATGGAGCTCTGGTTGAAATCCATCTATGAAGCTATCGGCGCGTCTTTTGCCTCAGCATTCGCAGCCGTATGGGCGCTCCAAGCTATCTCAGCTTGTCATGCGCAGATTAATGCAGTCACACGTACGTCTGCTCCGCAAGTGGTGTCCTTAACCTCTCAGGCGTCGGCGTTTGCGTCCTACGCCATTAATGCTGTCCTGGACTCTGCGAGCCGTACGGCGGTAGCATCCGCCAATTCGGTGGCAGTACGCAGGGCCATGTGGCTACGTGAATGGAAGGCAGACTCTGCTTCCAAAAAGTTCTTAACCGGTTTGCCATTTTCTGGCGACCGCCTGTTTGGTGAGCGATTGGATGAAATCATTAAACAATCCAAGGGAAAGGACTCTTCCTTACCCCAGTCCAAACCAAACAGACCTCAACAACGGAAGGTACAATCGAGGTTTCGGTCCTTTCGGCCCGCGGGCAGGTCCCAATTCTCCTCGTCCAAAAGGCCTCAGAAGGATCAGAGGAACTCCGATTCATGGCGGTCTAAGTCACGTCCTAAAAAGACTGCCGGAGGAACCGCTTCCAAAGCGGCCTCCTCATGACTTTCGGCCTCCTCACACAGCATCCTCGGTCGGTGGCAGGCTCTCCCGCTTTGGCGGCGCCTGGCTGCCAAAGGTAAAAGACCGATGGGTGAGAGACATTCTGTCTCACGGTTACAGGATAGAGTTCAGCTCTCGTCCTCCGACTCGGTTCGTCAGAACATCTCCGCCCCCCGAGCGAGCCGATGCTCTTCTTCAGGCGGTGGGCACTCTGAAGGCAGAAGGCGTGGTGATTCCTGTTCCTTTTCAGCAACAGGGTCACGGTTTTTACTCCAACTTGTTCGTGGTGCCGAAAAAGGACGGATCCTTCCGTCCTGTTCTGGACCTAAAACTGCTCAACAAACACGTAAAAACCAGGCGGTTCCGGATGGAATCGCTCCGCTCCGTCATCGCCTCAATGTCCCAAGGAGATTTCCTAGCATCAATCGACATCAAAGATGCTTATCTCCACGTACCGATTGCACCAGAGCATCAGCGCTTCCTGCGTTTCGCCATAGGGGACGAACACCTTCAGTTCGTGGCACTGCCTTTCGGCCTGGCGACGGCCCCACGGGTCTTCACCAAGGTCATGGCAACAGTAGTAGCAGTTCTGCACTCTCAGGGACACTCGGTGATCCCTTACTTAGACGATCTGCTTGTCAAGGCACCCTCTCAAGTGGCATGCCAACACAGCCTGAACATTGCTCTGGAGACTCTCCAGAGTTTCGGGTGGATCATCAATTTTCCAAAGTCAAATCTGACACCGGCCCAATCACTGACATATCTTGGCATGGAGTTTCATACTCTCTCAGCGATAGTGAAGCTTCCGCTGGACAAACAGCGTTCACTACAGACAGGGGTGCAATCTCTCCTTCAGGGTCAGTCACACCCCTTGAGGCGCCTCATGCACTTCCTAGGGAAGATGGTAGCAGCAATGGAGGCAGTTCCTTTTGCGCAGTTTCATCTGCGTCCACTTCAATGGGACATTCTCCGCAAATGGGACAGGAAGTCGACGTCCCTCGACAGGCACGTCTCCCTTTCTCAGGCAGCCAAAACTTCCCTTCGGTGGTGGCTTCTTCCCACTTCATTGTCGAAGGGGAAATCCTTCCTACCCCCATCCTGGGCGGTGGTCACGACGGACGCGAGTCTGTCAGGGTGGGGAGCGGTTTTTCTCCACCACAGGGCTCAGGGTACTTGGACTCAGCCAGAGTCCTCCCTTCAGATCAATGTTCTGGAGATAAGGGCAGTGTATCTTGCCCTGAAGGCGTTCCAGCCGTGGCTGGAAGGCAGGCAGATTCGAATTCAGTCGGACAACTCCACAGCGGTGGCATACATCAACCACCAAGGCGGAACACGCAGTCGGCAAGCCTTCCAGGAAGTCCGGCGGATTCTGCTGTGGGTGGAAGCCACAGCCTCCACCATATCCGCAGTTCACATCCCGGGCGTAGAAAACTGGGAAGCAGACTTTCTCAGTCGCCAGGGCATGGACGCAGGGGAATGGTCCCTTCACCCGGACGTGTTTCAGGAGATCTGTTGCCGCTGGGGGATGCCGGACGTCGACCTAATGGCGTCCCGGCACAACAACAAGGTCCCGACATTCATGGCACGGTCTCAAGATCACAGAGCTCTGGCGGCAGACGCCTTAGTTCAGGATTGGTCGCAGTTTCAACTCCCTTATGTGTTTCCTCCTCTGGCACTGTTGCCCAGAGTGTTACGCAAGATCAGGTCCGACTGCCGCCGCGCCATCCTCGTCGCTCCAGACTGGCCGAGGAGGTCGTGGTACCCGGATCTGTGGCATCTCACGGTGGGCCAACCGTGGGCACTACCAGACCGACCAGACTTGCTGTCTCAAGGGCCGTTTTTCCATCTGAATTCTGCGGCCCTCAACCTGACTGTGTGGCCATTGAGTCCTGGATCCTAGCGTCTTCAGGGTTATCTCAAGAGGTCATTGCCACTATGAGACAGGCTAGGAAACCAACGTCCGCCAAGATCTACCACAGGACGTGGAGGATATTCTTATCTTGGTGCTCTGATCAGGGGTTTTCTCCCTGGCCATTTGCCTTGCCCACTTTTCTTTCCTTCCTTCAATCCGGATTGGAAAAAGGTTTGTCGCTTGGCTCCCTTAAGGGACAAGTCTCAGCGCTCTGTGTTTTTTCAGAAGCGCCTAGCCAGACTTCCACAGGTACGCACGTTCCTGCAGGGGGTTTGTCACATAGTCCCCTCCTTACAAGCGGCCGTTAGAACCCTGGGATCTGAACAGGGTGCTGATGGCTCTTCAGAAGCCACCTTTCGAGCCAATGAAGGATATCTCTCTCTCACGCCTTTCGCAGAAAGTGGTCTTCCTAGTAGCAGTCACATCACTTCGGAGAGTGTCTGAGCTAGCAGCGCTGTCATGCAAAGCCCCTTTCCTGGTGTTTCACCAGGACAAGGTGGTTCTGCGTCCGGTTCCGGAATTTCTCCCTAAGGTGGTATCCCCCTTTCATCTCAATCAGGATATCTCCTTACCCTCTTTTTGTCCTCATCCAGTTCACCAATGTGAAAGGGATTTGCACTTGTTAGATCTGGTGAGAGCACTCAGACTCTACATTTCTCGTACGGCGCCCCTGCGCCGCTCGGATGCACTCTTTGTCCTTGTCGCTGGCCAGCGTAAAGGGTCACAGGCTTCCAAATCAACCCTGGCTCGGTGGATCAAGGAACCAATTCTCGAAGCTTACCGATCCTCTGGGCTTCCGGTTCCCTCAGGGCTGAAGGCCCATTCTACCAGAGCCGTGGGTGCGTCCTGGGCTTTGCGGCACCAGGCTACGGCTCAGCAGGTGTGTCAGGCAGCTACCTGGTCGAGCCTGCACACTTTCACGAAACACTATCAGGTGCATACCTATGCCTCGGCAGATGCCAGCCTAGGTAGGAGAGTCCTTCAGGCGGCGGTTGCCCACCTGTAGGAAGGGCCCGTTTTACGGCTCTATTACGAGGTTTTGTTTTACCCACCCAGGGACTGCTTTTGGACGTCCCAATTGTCTGGGTCTCCCAATGGAGCGACAAAGAAGAAGGGAATTTTGTTTACTTACCGTAAATTCCTTTTCTTCTAGCTCCAATTGGGAGACCCAGCACCCGCCCCTGTTCCCTTCGGGCTGTTTGTTCTTTTGTGTACACATGTTGTTCATGTTGAATGGTTTCAGTTCTCCGAAATTTCTTCGGATTGAATTTTATTTTAACCAATTTATAAGTTTTCCTCCTTCTTGCTTTTGCACCAAAACTGAGGAGCCCGTGATGCACGGGGGGTGTATAGGCAGAAGGGGAGGGGCTTTACACTTTTAAGTGTAATACTTTGTGTGGCCTCCGGAGGCAGAAGCTATACACCCCAATTGTCTGGGTCTCCCAATTGGAGCTAGAAGAAAAGGAATTTACGGTAAGTAAACTAAATTCCCTTCTTTTATCTTTGTTTGAAGCCTGAAATGTGGGAAAAGGTTGAAAAATGCAATGGGGCCGAATACTTTCACAAGGCACTGTAGTTTGGATGTCTGTCTCATGACATGTTTAACAGTACTTACTACTGCTGCAGAATTGATCCCATAGTTATGACTGCTGCGTTATATGCCAAGCTTAATATGTCTTGTTCCTTTTAGAATATCCCAATTCCCACCTTGAAAGAATATGCGAGGGCTCTGGAGGCAAATACCTATGTGAAAACCTTCAGCATTGCAGCAACAAGAAGCAATGATCCAGTTGCAGCAGTAAGTATTTGAAGTGCGTGTACTGCCTAATGGCCCGGAAGCTGCCATTTCTTCTCCGTGTAAGCTGCTGGTGATGATGGGGAAGAAGTCTTACTCCTGACCCTGAATGCACTGATGGGTCACACTGTGTCAGTGGGGTGACAAGTGCTGTGTATATCAGTGAGCAGCAGTCGCCTTACGGTGTGTGTGTGCCGCAGGTCTCACAGAGTTCCCCATATTTGGCTGTATGATACTGACTTTTTTGTTATTGATGTATTGTTATGAACTTTGTTTTCTCCATTAGGCATTTGCTGAGATGCTGAAAGTAAACCGAACTCTAAAGAGTTTAAATATCGAGTCTAACTTTGTCACCGGTGCTGGCATTTTGGCTTTGGTTGAAGCACTGAAAGAGAATGAAACTTTGCGAGAAATCAAAATTGACAACCAGGTATACTTTGTTTTCTGTGCAATGTGTCCATGTTTTTGTGTATGCATTGTTTGTGTTTTCTCCTGTAGAAAGCTGTAGCCTAATAATGGATTACTGTCATCAGGATGAATATGTGGATAAGGCTGCTTTCACACTACCTTTTTTTTAACATGCGTCATGAACTTTTTTTGCTGCAAAAGCGGATCCTGCTTTTACAGCAAAAAAATGCATGCAAACGCATGGGTTAGTTTGCAGGATCCTGTCACTTTAAGTTTATGGGCGGGCATTGGAGTCATGTGATCGAGAGTCAGTGGAAACTGAACGTGATAGACTGGGAGCCAACATCTAACAGCTGTGGAGGCTCGTAACCAAGGTAAACATCGGGTAACTTGCTTGGATACCCGATATTTAAATTGGTTTCGAGCAGCTGCTAGGAGCCGGCTGCCTGCACACGTAACCAACGTAAACATCGGGTAATTAACCCCTTCACCCCCGGCCACTAAAACACCCTAATGACCGGGTGCCATTTTTTGCAATTCTGACCAGTGTCACTTTGACAGGTTATAACTCTGGAACGCTTCAACGGATCCTGGCGATTCTGAGATTGTTTTTTCGTGACATATTGTACTTCATGTCAGTGGTAAATTAAGGCTACATGCGCACGCTGCTTTTTTTGCTGCTTTTTTGGCTGCAGTTTTGTCAGCTGAACTTTCTGACATCTGACTTCCCAGCAAAGTCTATGAGAAGTCAGATTTGTCATGCGCACATTGCAGTTTATTTGTCAGCGTTTTTTTTGTCAAAAGTTTGTGACAAAAAAATGCAGCATGTTCATTCTTCCTGCGTTTTTGTCAACATTTGTCACCCATTGAAATCTATGAGGGCATCAAAAACGCAGGAAAAATGCATGCTAATCAAAAGTGGTGCTTTTACCTGCGTTTTTGGTACCAAAAACGCAGGTGATTTGTCAGGAAGTGAGGTCAGGCTAGTGGTCCCGTCCCGTCCTCCATGTGTTCCCCGAAGTACCGCTGTCCCCATGGGAGATGATGTGGAGGACGGGGACTATCAGCAGCGGCGGCAGCGAGGGAAAAATCAATGTTTTCAGCTGCCAATGTCCATCCCCCTCTCGCTGCCGCCACTGATAGTCCCGTCCTCCACGTGTTCCCCGAAGTACCACTGTCCCCAGCGTGCACGCACAGGGGAGATGATGTGGAGGACGGGACTATCAGCGGCAGCGAGAGGGGAAAAATCAATGTTTTCAGCTGCCAATGTCCATCCCCCTCTCGCTGCCGCCGCTGATAGTCCCGTCCTCCACGTGTTCCCCCGACGTACCGCTGTCCCCAGCGTGCACGCACAGGGGATATGATGGACCCCTCTCGCTGCCACCGCCACCGCTGAAAGTCCCGTCCTCCACGCTCCTGTCAGCTCCACGCAGTAGCGCAATCAGCTGAGCTGTCACTGAGGTTACTCGCGGCCACCGCTGGATTCAGCGGTGGCCGCGGGTAACCTCAGTGACAGCTCAGCTGATCGCGCGGCTGTCTTCAGTTGCTGTGTGGAGGTGACAGGAGCGGCGGTGTCTGCTGCTTCTCCGGTCACCTCCATGCAGCAGAGCTGGAAGAGACGCTGGACCATCCTGGATTACGCCGGACATGGAGGGCTTTGTCGGGTTAATAAATTGGTAATGAGGGAATGTGTTTGTGTTTTTTATTTCTAATAAAGGATTTTTCGTGTGTGTGTGTTTATTTACTGTAATTTACAGATTAATCATGGAGGGTGTCTCGGGGGAGACGCCTGACATGATTAATCTATGACTTATTGGCAGCTATGGGCTGCCATTAACTCCTTATTACCCCGATTTGCCAACGCACCAGGGCAAATCGGGAAGAGTCCCAGGATGCGGCCATTCTGGGCGGGCTGCTGACTGATATTGTTAGGCTGGGGGGCTCCCCATAACGTGGAGCTCCCCATCCTGAGAATACCAGCCTTCAGCCGTATGGCTTTATCTGGCTGGCATTAAAATTGGGGGGGACCGCACGCCAGTTTTTTTTAATTATTTATTTATTTCTAATTTTTTTTTTTTTCAATTCAACAAACTTTATGGGCTTGTTTGAACTGAAAAATACATGAAACAATTGTTGACAAAACTGCAGCCAAAAAAGCAGCAAAAACGCACCAAAAAAGCACCTACATTTTTTGTGACATTTCCAGGCTCTCTCTGACAAGGTGCAGTTTTGGCTGCAGTTTTGGCTGCAGTTTGTGAACACGAAAAAGAAGCAGCGTGCGCATGTAGCCTTAGGCCGATATTTTTTGCGTTTATTTGTGAAAATTTAGAAATTTTGCAAAAATTTAGAAAATTTCGCAAAATCTGAGAAATATGTCACACAAAATAGTTACTAAATAACATTTCCCACATGTCTACTTTACATCAGCGCAATTTTCGAAACAAAATTTTTTTCGTTAGAAGGGGTCAAAGTTCATCAGCAATTTCTCATTTTTCCAACAAAATTTACAAACGAATTTTTTTTACGGGACCACATCACATTTGAGGTGACTTTGAGAGGCCGAGGTGACAGAAAATACCCAAAAGTGACCCCATTCTAAAATCTGCACCCCCTCACTCTGCTCAAAACCACATCCAAGAAGCTTAAAATGAAAATTTTACTTTTTAACACAAAAATGTAAATGAAAATTTTACTTTTTAACACAAAAATGTTACTTAGCCATAAAATTTTAAATTTTCACAAGGGAGAAAAGAGAAAGTGCACCCTACAATTTATTGTGCATTTTCTCCTGAGTACGCTGATACCCCATATGTGGTAAAAATCAATTGTTTGGGCGTACGGCAGAGTTCGAAAGGGAAGGAGCACCATTTGAATTTTTTAACACAAAATTAGCTGCACTCATTAGCAGACGCCATGTCGGGTTTGAAGACCCCCTGAGGTGCCTAAACAATTGAGCTACCCCACAAGTGACCCCATTTTGGAAACTAGAGCTCTCAAATAATTTTTCTAGATGTTTGGTGAGCACTTTGAACCTCTGGGGGCTTCACAGAAGTTTATAACGTTGAGCCGTGAAAAGAAAATTTTTTTTTTACCTCAAAACTGTCGCTTCAACTAGGTAGCTTTTTTTTCACAAGGGTATCAGGAAAAAATGCACCATGAAATTTATAGTGCATTGTTTCCCGAGTACGACGATACCTCATATGTGGTGGAAAGTAATTGTTTGGGCGCATGGCAGGGCTCAGAAGAGAAAGCGCACCATTTGACAGCAAAATTGGTTGGAATCATTAGCGAACGCCATGTCATGTTTGGAGACCCCCTATGGTGCCTAAACAGTGGAGCTCCCTCGCAAGTGACCCCATCCCCTCAAGGAAATTATCTAGATGTTTGGTGAGCCCCTTGCACCCCCAGGGGCTCCCAGAAGTTGATAACGTTGAACCGTGAACATTTTTTTTTTTTTTTACCACAAAATTTTTGCATCAACCTGGTAGCTTTTTTTTTTTTTTTTTTTTTTTTTTACAACAGTATCAGGAAAAACTGCACCATAAAACGAAAAATAAATTTTTCCTGAGTACGCAGATACCTCATATGTGGTGGAAATAAATTGTTTGGGCACATGGTGGGGCTCAGAAGAGAAGGAACGCCATTTGACTTTTCAAACGCACAGACGCGGTGCACTGATCGACCGCTGCAGGACGCACATTCGGATGAGATACAAAAAGCGTCGGTGATACGGAAAAAAAGAAAAAGTCACGCCAAAAATTGAGCAGGGATGCCGATCCGTTATGTGCATCCCTGATCAGCGCTCGGCGGGACGCACGGACAGATGCGATACAAAACGCGACGGGGATACGGAAAAAAAAGTCACGCCAAAAATTGACTACGGATGCAGATCAGTTATCTGCATCCGTGATCAGTGCTCGGCGGGACGCACGGACAGATGAGGTGTAAAAATGGACAGGATACAGGGAAAAAAAAAGTTATACTCACAGTACCCAGAGGAGTAGCAGGAGGTACAGAAGGCAAGCGAGATAGACAAACAGCTGTACAGAAGCCGCAGGCAGGACGTTGGACAGATCAGCAGAAGACCCAGGAAGAAGGACCCAGAGATGGAGGCAGATGTGATCGGGCCAGTGAAGAAATCGGACGACCCGGTGAAGGCAGGTAAGAGGACGTCAAGGGGAGAGGGGGGGGGCGGGAGAGCAGAGGGGGGGGGCGGGAGAGCAGAGGGGGGGGGCGGGAGAGCAGAGGGGGGGGCGGGAGAGCAGAGGGGGATACCGGAGAAGCAAGGAAAGAAGGAAGGAAGCAGAATAGAGATGACAGAGGAGGCAGGCAGATCGCAGGGGGAGCAGATCGGGATGTCGAGGGGCAGATCGGGGCGTGGGGGGGCAGATCGGGGGGGGGCACGGACAGGGGCCATAACGAGAGCGTGCAGGAGCCATAACGGGAGCGCGCAGGGGCCATAACGGGAGCGCGCAGGGGCTGGAAGAACAGTGCAATACTCACGTGGAGCAGGCAAGAAGACGGTGACATTAGCGGTGGCGTGGTACCACAAGTACCAGCCACGCCACGCTGCAGACATGTTGGGGGAGGCTCCCCAGACCAGCACAGGCCTGGGGAGGGCGGCCACCTGCAGATCAGACCGCCCCACTGCACACTGATTGGAGCGATTGCGCGTCATAGCACGATCGCTCCAATCAGTGCTGCAGGGGCTGGGGGCGTCATGTTTGAGATCCACCTATGATCTGCTGTAGCTGCTACAATAGATCATAGCAGGATCTCATAGTATCGCACAAATTCGGGCATTATTTTTGCCGAAATCAGTGCGAATGTTGTGGTTGGCGGTTCAGATTTGAACAGCCAATCACAACGATCGTCGATGGGGGGTTGCGATGCCACCCCCCCTGGGGTGAAGCAAAGGTCCCCTGCTGTAAGAAACAGCAGGGGACATCATTTGAAAGCAGTTGCTATGGCCACGGCAATCAAATGAAGTTTAGGCAGTAAAATTGCGTCCCTGGTCGTTAAGTCACGTTAAAATAGGACGTAATTTTACTGCCCGCGGTCGTGAAGTGGTTAAGACCGCGGTTACCCGATGTTTACCTTGGTTACGAGTGTCTGCAGCTCTCAGGCGGGGGAGAGAGAGAGGGAGGGGGAGGGAGGGACTGATCACCCGAGGCTGGTTTCTGGGCATGCTCAGTAGAGCAAGCAGGATCCTGTCTATCAGCATGCCAGCGTTCACATGCGCTTGCATGCTGTTTAGTCAGGATCCAGCAATTTGCAGTATTTGGACGCAGCTCAAAAACGCTACAAGTAGCGTTTTTGAAAAAAGATAAAAAACTGCAAGTCGCTGGATCCTCACTATAACGCACGCAAACGCAGGTGAACGCATGTTGACGCGAGTCCATTGCAAATGCATTGAAATGAAAACGCATTTGCACTGGATCCGTTTTTGCGTTAAAAAAAACGTTCATGACGGCTGTTAAAAAAACGTAGTGTGACAGCAGCCTAAGCAGCAGCAGATTTGCCATATGTGACATCTGTTCATAGTTAGAAATACATTAATATTAAGGAAGAGAAGGATCATTGTTAAAGTAAAATTGACTGCTCTTATGTAGAGTTTATTTTCAGTGTATTTTATTATTTAGTATTGTGGGTTCTTATTAGGTTGCATATTGCTAAATAATCTAGTTCATAGTTTCTCCATGTTTTGTTGAGCAGAATAGATGTATAAAGCTGATACATCGCCTAAAGGGCTTTTTATAGTTGAAATATCTTGGATTTTTTTTAAAGTTCACATTTCTTTGACTGACTATGCTTTTTTATTTTACTTGTTTTATAGGAGAAATGAATTTAAAATTTGTAATGCTCTCGTCGACTGTAAATGTTTGGCTGCCCAGAGTTTTATCCCTACTTCCCATCCCCCCTTCCTCCCTTTTCCCCCTTCCTCCCTTCCCCCCCTTCCTCCCTTTCCCCCCCCTTCCTCCCTTTCCCCCCCCTTCCTCCCTTTCCCCCCTCTTCCTCCCTTTCCCCCCTCTTCCTCCCTTTCCCCCCTCTTCCTCCCTTTCCCCCCCCCTTCCTCCCTTTCCCCCCCCCCTTCCTCCCTTTCCCCCCCCCCTTCCTCCCTTTCCCCCCCCCTTCCTCCCTTTCCCCCCCCCTTCCTCCCTTTCCCCCCCCCTTCCTCCCTTTCCCCCCTTCCTCCCTTTCCCCCCCTTCTTCCCTTCCCCCCCCTTCCTCCCTTTCCCCCCCTTCCTCCCTTTCCCCCCCTCCTCCCTTTCCCCCCCTCCTCCCTTTCCCCCCCTCCTCCCTTTCCCCCCCCTCCTCCCTTTCCCCCCTTCCTCCCTTCCCCCCCCTTCCTCCCTTTCCCCCCCCCTTCCTCCCTTTCCCCCCCCTTCCTCCCCTTCCCCCCCCTTCCTCCCCTTCCCCCCCCTTCCTCCCCTTCCCCCCCCTTCCTCCCTTTCCCCCCCCTTCCTCCCTTTCCCCCCCCTTCCTCCCTTCCCCCCCCCCTTCCTCCCTTTCCCCCCCCCTTCCTCCCTTTCCCCCCCCTTCCTCCCTTTCCCCCCCCTTCCTCCCTTTCCCCCCCCTTCCTCCCTTTCCCCCCCCCTTCCTCCCTTTCCCCCCCCCTTCCTCCCTTTCCCCCCCCCTTCCTCCCTTTCCCCCCCCCCCCTTCCTCCCTTTCCCCCCCCTTCCTCCCTTTCCCCCCCCTTCCTCCCTTTCCCCCCCCTTCCTCCCTTTCCCCCCCCTTCCTCCCTTTCCCCCCCTTCCTCCCTTTCCCCCCCTTCCTCCCTTTCCCCCCCCTTCCTCCCTTTCCCCCCCTTCCTCCCTTTCCCCCCCCTTCCTCCCTTTCCCCCCCCTTCCTCCCTTTCCCCCCCCTTCCTCCCTTCCCCCCCTTCCTCCCTTCCCCCCCCCTTCCTCCTTTCTCTCCCCCCCTTCCTCCCTTGACCCCCCCCCCTTTCCCTCCCCTTCCCTCCTTCCCTGTCCCCTTATGGATCAGTGTTTTCTGGGCCCCATCTCTTAGCACTTGCGTGTCAGTAACTGCAACGCTCATGCAGCAAAACAATCTCACAAGTAACAAAAATAATTCTAGATATTAAAGCCAATGTATTTCTTCAATAGATAAATGTCCGGTATGTGAGCAATGTTCTTGATTGTGAAGTGCAGATATAGATAGTTCTATATTTTTGTTTTTTCTTTATTTCATATGTCACTTTTTTTTGTTTTGCCTTTTAATGATGTTTTTTACTCTCTTTAATTTTCAAAACAGAGACAGCAACTGGGAACTGGTGTGGAGATGGAGATTGCCCAACTGCTGGAGGAAAACACCTCCATTCTCAAATTTGGGTATCACTTCACACAGCAAGGGCCACGAGCAAGGGCAGCTGCTGCTATAACTAAAAATAATGATCTCGGTAAGCTTGGAAGTAGTGTGCACTGCTAGTTCTAGTAATCATGGAGGATTACATATTGCCCATAAATAAGTGAAGCTGCTGTTCTATGTGCTGACAGATTATACTCTGCGTTTAGTCTGTGCAGTTCTGAGACCTATGGCATGAAACCCCTCTCACTGCCGCTCTACAAACAGGGAGCGGCGACATCTGTTCTCGGGATCTGTGGAGCTCTCGGCAGCCATACGCCACAAAATACATTCATCACCTATACTCTGGATAGGGGATACATTCTGTGTGTGGGACAACCCCTTTAGGGTGTGAATATTAATTTCAGCCTAAAGGAATTGGATGAAGGCCAGCTGTGGGGGAAATGAGTAGATACCACTGTAGGCTTCATGTTTGTTCCTTCATCCCTTGGTAATGTTACAAAGCAGAACATTCAGTAGACTTTTTCCATAAAATAAATTTTTTATTACCTGTCCTCAGGATCATGAGCACAAAGTTCCATAAGACCCTAAGACAGGGGTGTCACTCATTTTCACCAAGGGCCACATCAGCATTATAGTTACCATCAAAGGGCTACTTGTAATTGTAAGGGCTCATGCAGATCTGCATGCAACACTGTATGGACAGCAAATGCACAAACCGGCCAGGGGCTATAGGAGAGCTGTCCCTGGGTAGTAGGGCTATGAGCCAGCTGCCCTTGGGTAGTAGGGCTATGAGCCAGCTGCCCTTGGGTAGTAGGCCTATGAGCCAGCTGCCCTTGGGTAGTAGGCCTATGAGCCAGCTGTCCTTGGGTAGTAGGGCTGTACCACAGCAGTGGCAGGCTAGTAGGGCTTTCCAAGAGCTGTTCCTAGGAGTGGGGTTCTAGAGCCAACAGTGCAGTCCCTAGGTTGGAGGTCAAAGGGCGCTGTGCCTGGGTTGTAGGGCAAATGGCGCTGTCCCTGGGGTGAAAGTCCCACTACAAGATTCTGCCCCAGCATTATGCACATCCCATATTCCACCACAGAAATTATTGAACTCCACAATTCCACCACAAGCATTCTCCCAGCCTTTTTCTAGCTCCCAAACCACCCAAAGCATTAAAGATCCCAAAAATCCCACTGCATGCATTCTTGTACACCTTCAAACCCAACCGCAGGCATATCTACAGCATTATACACCCCAAAACATTGCACCACAGGCGTTCTTCAGCATTGCACACCCCCCAAAATCCCACAACCGGCATCCCTGCATCATCTTCGCTCCCACCCTCCAAAAAATAGGTCCACCACAAGAGTCCTGCCAGCATTGTATACTCCCCAAATCCCAGCACACTTATCCCCACAGCATTATAGACCTTTAAAATCCCACCACAGGCATCCACCCAGCATTTTACACCCCCCAAAACCCACCAGATGCTGCCCCCCACATTAAAGACCCCCACAAATGCCACCAAAGGCATACCCACAGCATTTATAGACTCCTCTGAACCCTACCACAATCATTCCCCTGTTATTATTGATACCCCTAATACCCACCACAGGCATACCCATAGCAGTATAGACCCTCCAAATCCTGCCATCCTTTGCCCTTTTTTACCTGCAGCTTCTCATTGATGCAGTGAATGAGGGCTAAAGATGGGGGAGCACACGTTAAATCTCTCCTGATTCCCAGCCACTCCGTCGAGTGGTGTGCTGCACTCGTGTCTGGAAGTGGCGCTGACAATATGTGACGGAAATTATTTCACACCTACCAAGAGCCCATTCTAGCATCTACTGTTTGCACTGCACATGGCAGACTCTTTAGCGCATGCGCAGAACAAACTGGTGGAAAATTTTAAAATAAAAATCAGACTGGTTTTACTGACAACTCGGCTCATGGGCCATATGTGATGGGCTAGATTTGGAGCACGGGCATTGAGTCTGACACCCCTGCCTTGAAGAATGAAGTGATGGAGCGCAAACATGACATCTGCTCCATCCATTTCCTCTCTCTCCTCCTGCTTGCAGACTACTGGTCCTGTCAATTAATGATTAATATATGCTGTCTGTATGCAGGTTCCTACCTCTCGTGGCAGACTGTGTTATGTACGCCATATTACTGGAATAATACATTTTACTGCACAACAGTTTAGATGTTCAATTAGATCTGAAAGTAGTGTCTTTTCTTAATGAAACCAACTGAAACAATACAGAAAAAACCCCGCAATATTCACCTGTTAAAGTAATGAGGTGCCGCAGTGGCATATGATCGTTGCAGCCAAACACTTTCTTTAGTGATGAAGGTAGCATGTATGTGACTGCCAAGGCCAGTGATTGGAAAATAAGGACCAGCAGATAAATTATCAAATATAAAATAAAAAAATTAAATAAACCCGTATTTAAAATTTTCTCTATTAGGTTAATTAGTAGTTTTACGGTTTCAGAAAAGCCCTGAACTTTGCAGCTGCAGTCTGTGCTTTAGTCACCTTCCCTGGGTCCAGCATCGATTCCTTCCAGTGCTGACGTTATGTAGCTCAAACATCAACTGAGCTGAGCTCATTTGGTTAAAAAGCCTTTGTATCTGACCTGGGGAGGGTGAAAAAAATACACCTTTTTTTTTAATTTTATGTTAGAATTGCATGCATAAACTCCTTCCCCTCCTGGATAACACCGTCAACTTTGTTGAAGACAATGAAATCTGCTTATGTTAATTAAACTGAGCCATTGAATATTCTCACGTTCTTATTACAGTTCGCAAGAAACGAATAGAAAGCGACCACAAATAAGTCTTCATTTGACCATAAGAACATTGCTCGGAGGTTCCGACATCACTGGGGAATATTCGGCTTCATTCAGGTGTTCTAGTCTCAGACTTCATGTGCCTGGGAAGAAGGGAAGATACTGGAAAACCACGAACCATTATCTGATCGTTCTTTTCACTGTCTTGATGCGCCTTGCTTTTTTTTTTTTATCTAAACCCTATCAGACCTTAAACTGATGAGACTCCTATTGGATCTTACAGAGGTGGAGCTGGTAGCCTGCTTCTTATGGGAACATTTCCAAGATCTTCATCCAGAAATGTCAGTAAGATGCTGGATAAGAAGACTGAAAGCTCTTCAATATAGCGCTAAATTCTGGCGTTTACAAGGGAAAGACTAATTACGAGAATTTTGTTCTGTGCTTTTTCTTTTGTTTTTTTGTTTGTTTTTTTTGTTTTCTTCAGTTTTGATGGAAAGAATAGTGCTCTGCAATGTAGATGATACTACACCCTTACGCTGCAATTCTTTCTATTGTTTTAGTTACTTTCGATGAAAATAGAATTTCCAACTTGAACCAATAGAATTGCTCAATCTTTACACCTTGTGTTAGATTCCATGCAATTTTATTTCCTAGCTATTAGGAATCATGACGGCGTTACGTTAATTTGCCAAGAAATGACTGGCTGTATGCTATTTGGCAATCTACTAGTCGTGGCCACGTTAGAAGCTTGAGTGCGGCACAGAACCAGTACTTTGTAGTATTTGGACTTAGTGAAATCTAAATGATTCGCCTCCTGTAATGATACTGAACAACGAGATTCCTAAAATTTCATTCTCACAGTACCAAGCACTCCTACTCGTTTTTTTTCTTCCAGTTAGGGTTTCTCGAATAGACATAAATGAGTTCTTGGGGGATGGGTATACAATATATAGGCTTCATATTTTGCTGAAAAGTCATTATATTGCTGCAGGGTTTTCATGTATGCAGGCTATACTACAGAGCCATAAAAAATAGCGCTCTTATTTCAGGGAAACAATGTACCAAATATTCAGTCTCAGGAAATTAGAGGCCTTTGGGGACTTGGAATATCTTACTACTTATGTCTTAACATTGCACATCTCCAAATACCCCATGCCAGGGAACTATGGACCTGAGAATATATGTCTTAACCTCCTATGTGTCCAGATATCACATTCTGGGATGGTATAGACCTGGGAATATATGATGCAAAGTCTTGTGTCTAAATAGCCTATCCCAGGGATTTATAGACCATGGGGTATTTAGTAAGTGTCTTAGTCTCATATGCCTCCTAGTATCCTACCCCTGGGATTTATAGAGGTATTTAGTATGGAGGCATATGAGACTATTCCAGGGATTTTATAGAGGTACTTAGTATGTCTTAGTCTCATAGGCCTTAAATGTCCCATACCAGGGAAATATAGAACAGGATACTATGTATATAATCATCCTAAGGCTATGTGCACACACTGCGTTTTTGGGTGCAGTTTTGTCACAACTGAGGATAGGCATGCAAAGTCAAAGCGAATGCTGAAGTTTTGTGCACATGTTGCTCATTTTCCCTTGCACATTTGGTGCAGAAAATAGAATTCACATGTTGCAATTTATCAGCGGTTTTCCACCCCAATTGCATGAAATACGCTTGGAAAAGACTCTCAGAAAACGCACCACAAAAACGCACATTTTTCTGCCAGGAGATGCAGATTTGGTGCAGAAATTTCTGCAACCATTTACTAAGTGTACGCACATAGCCTAAGCCTTCAGGAGTCCATAGACAAGGGAATTCATTTTAGGTCACAACCTTCTGTGCCTCCAAATTTCCCATCCTGGGAAACTATACTCACGGTGGTGGGGAGAGGGTGAATCTTAACCTTCTTTACTTGTCTACTATGTGACAAACCCCTCCGACATTTAAGAAAAAAAATATTTTTTTAATAAAATGCTAGCCATACTTAATGTAGCCTTTTAGCCATGTAGAGTAATCTAACATAACTCCATGATTATGTTCAGCCACATTTAACTTTACCATTCCTGATTTAGATGCTGTATCGTATTGTTGGTTTTTTTTGTATAATGTGCACATCATTAAGGGTGCCAAACACTGTACTATGGCGGTATATATATATTTGTATGTAATATACATAATACTTGTTAAAGAGAGCCCTTCAGATTTTCAGCATTTATAAATAAAGTTTTTTCAAATTGTCTGTGCTGACTGATTAATCTGCGACTAAAAAAGAAAAACAAAAAAAAACTGCATCATATGATGGAAGAAAAAAATTAACTTAATGCTCTGTTCATATTGTTGCAGATTACAGGCATGCGATGCATGTGCTCACAACAACCCTAGTCACCTAGTAATAAAAAATCTCATGAAGGGAATCTGTCGCCACTTCTTAAATTGTTAATATGGGCATATAGGTAATAGGATGCTAGCAATAATTTTACCTGTATGCCTCATAGCAGATTCCTTTTTATTGAAATATCATGTATCGCTTTATGCTAATTAGTTCTTCCAGGGTATGGGGCATATGCTAACCGCCACCTATTATCACGGTTTGCCTGTGACGTGTAGTTACTGCTCTGAAATCCCGTGCTTGTGCCCTAAAAGTTAAACGGAAGCAAAATTGACATTAAAACAGGACCGTTATATTTACCGAGTCTCCCGCGTGGCCATCACACTACTTTTTGGTTTGCTCGTTAACCCTCATGCATATTCACTGCTTCTCCCACCCACCCTCTGTGATTGTTTGCAGACAGACTGCTGGCATCTGTTATTGGTTGTGGAGTGTAAAAATAAATAATTTGGAAAAAATAACGTAGGGTTCCTCTTGTATTGATACCCAGTGCAGATAAATCGACTGCTACAGGCTGCAGCTCCCAGCTATGTGTGTTATCTTGGCTGTGTATCAAAATACGGGGGACCCCATGCAGCATATTTTTTTTTTTTTCTTTTCTAATTATTTAATTAAATTTAAAAACAAAACATCTTGAGTGCCCCACAATTTTTTTACCCAGCCAAGGTAAAGACGACAGCTGGGGGCTGATATTCTCAGGCTATAATAAAGTATGGCTAAGCACTCCGCGTTGTCGGTGCTCTGGAGAAAAAATGTCGAACTATAATACAAGAAACTCCGGCACTCAAAGAAAATTTTATATTAATTCTTTTATTCAGAAAAAAGTTTTTATCTTCCAATAAAAGGCACAGGGAACACCAGGACATGAGATATTGGATCTGTTCCGTTGGTGGTCAAAGGAGAAGTGGTGAGTGGTAATCTCATGTCCTGGTGTTCCCTGTGCCTTAATGGCACTTTATTACACAATAACCTGTTATTGATCAGAGTAACATGAGATAATTCCACTTGAATTGCACAAATGCAGATATAAGTGCTGTGAGTCCAGATTCTATCTTCCATTACCAGAGAACCATAACAATTGAAGAAGGCGAATAGCCGAAACGTTTTGTTTTAAACAATTTATTGGAAGATAAAAACTTTTTTCTGAATAAAAGAATTAATATAAAATTTTCTTTGAGTGCCGGAGTTTCTTGTATTATAGTATGATATTCTCAGGCTGTCGATGCTCATGGTTTATTTGGGTCCGCCCCAGAATAGTCATATCCATTAGATGCGACAATTCTGGCACTTTACCCAGCTCATCACAATTGCCCTGATGTGGTGGCAATAGAGGTAAAATAGGGGGTAATGACAGCTGTGTTTTGTCAATAAAATCACAGCTATCGACTTCCTGTTCCGGTCCTGGCTGAGGAGGCAGCATAGAGGAGAAGCTCCCGACACCCCTCTGAGAAACCGACGATAAACAGCATACCCGGGCAAGTGAGCGAGCAGAGAGCAGCACGTCTGGTAGCAGGAAGCACACAGCTATGGAGCGGTACTTACTGAGGAGTGCTGGTGGTGGTGAGGGGACCTGCAGGAATGGAGATTCTGACTGCCGGCGGGGAGAAGAGGAGACTGTCATGGCACCGACAAGCCTGATGGAGGAGGAGCCAGAGTCCCCAGTGCAAGATGTGGTAATGGAAGCCAGGAGAGGGAGAAGTGAAGGAGATGAGAGCGGGGGGTCAGGGGAGGATGGAGCAGGAGAGAAATCGCTGCAGGGGATTGCAGAGGGAGAAACACAATGGATAGAGGAAGGGGACATGGAGGAACAAGAAAGAGAGGAGGAGGAGGAGTGCAGCAAGCAAAGAGGGCTCAGAGACGCAGGAGACCGGACTGATCACTTAGACACGCAGTATAAGGTGTCTAATCTTGATCAACGTCAGCAGAAGCTGCATGTCAGAAACAGTAACACTCCTTCTAAAGCAAACAAGAAACTGCCGGCCACACCATTATCTAAATACTGTAAACAAATGGGGGAGGGTGGAAAATCCCCAGCACAGAATAAGAGAACTAAGAAACCAGCACCACCTGCAGGCCAAGACAAGCATGCACAAGAGCTCAATGTTGATTATAAAAAATTGGCTGCCGAAGTGACATCACATCTGTCAAAAGAGATTAAAGTGGCCATTGAAACAGCCATACAAACATCCCTAGCAGCTATGCAAAAGCAGATTAGTGGACATGCATCTAGACTGGCAGAAACAGAGCAGAGAATATCTGACTCAGAGGAGAAAATAATGGCTATGCAAGAGCAAATAGCAGCTCTAGTGAAATCTAACGATTATTTGAGAGATAAAGCGGAAGACTTAGAGAACCGATCGAGGCGAAATAATTTGCGCATTGTGGGGCTGCCAGAATCAGTATCTTTGGGACAGCTGGATAACATATGTGAACACGAGTTACCTCAGGCCCTGGGCATTAAGGCTAAATTCAGAGTGGAAAGAGCGCACAGAGTGGGACCACTAAGACAAGAAGCGAATAGGGGAGAGGATCCAAACCCGAACAAGAAAGCCCCGCTGAGGGCTAGACAAGTGATAGTCAAATATCTTGATTATAAACATAAAGAGGAAATACTGAGGGCCTTCAGAGACAGACAGCGACCATTGCATTACCAAGGCAACAGACTGCTAATTTTCGGCGATTATTCAGCAGAAGTCTCCAGAAAGAGAAAAGAATTCAGTAAAGTATGTTCATTCCTGTATAACAAAAAAGTCAAGTGCCAACTGCTATACCCTGCCACACTGAAAGTCAGAAATAGTAATGGCTCGTTTGCATATTACAAAGACTTTAAAGAAGCAGAGCGTACTCTCATGGCAGAACAGGATAAGAATCAGGCTGATGGACAAAAAAGAGGAAACAATGGAGAAGGGACCAGCAGAGGAGGATCTCCAAGAGGCCCAGGGAAAGACTCGAGAAGCTTTGAGGAGCAATCGCGGGTGGAGAGTAGAGAGGAAAGGAGATTGAGCCCAAAACAACAAAATAATCCTCGCTCGGAACACAGAGACTAACTGTTGGAAATGGTCCATGACAACTGAACTGAACTGGATATTGCTGGTCCTGTTCTCGCACTCTCTTGCTCTCTTGATTTCACTCTCTCATGTCCAGTTTTGCTTTCACGCTTGCTATCAGTTCCACTTTCAGTCTTACTCCTAACGTTCAGTCTCACACTCTCACACTCACCCTCAGTCCCACACTTTTTTTTTTTTCCCTCCCTCACATATTCAGTCTCATTTTCAGTTTCATGCTTACTTCCAGTTTCACACTCACTCTCCTACTCAGTTTCATTTTCAGTCTCACGCTCACTTTCAGTACCTCACGCGCTCTGTCTCACTCTTTTTCTTTCGCATATTCAGTCTCACGCTTACTTTCAGTTCCACTTCCAGATTCACTTTCATTCTTACTTTCACTCGCCTTTGTCCAGGAACGACTTCCAGGCGTAAATGAAGTGGATCTGTCTGCTCTGAGTGCTGGGACGACCACCAGAAAATAGCGCTAAGTTGGACTTGAAGTCCTTATAGAGTTTTTGTCATACTGTACTATTTTTGACATTATTTAAGGCTCGTTCATGTGACTCATGTGAATCCGGGGCTAGAACTATACTCTAAGGGGGGTGACTAGGGAGCTCAACAGTTTGGCTAGGAAAAGGGGAAGTCATCAGCATGGCAAAAAGAGCCAAAGATTTCCCAGAAGGGAAAACGTGTTCTACAGTTAATTGTTTATTGTTATATTTGTTATACCTACAAGGTGAGGAAAAGATATATCAAGCCTGGGGGGCAAATTCTATACCTGGTAATAATTGTCTCGTCTCTTGTGAGTTCAGGGCCCACAGGGGAGGAAGTAGTAAGAGCAAAATACAAAGGCAAATATGGTACAAATAACTACATGGAATGTGAAAGGCTTGAGATCTCCTAACAAACGAGCAATGATACTAAGACATCTGAAAAGACTAAAAACAGATATTGCATTATTACAGGAAACGCATTTGAGGAAGGAGGACTTTTTTCGCATGAAGAAATACTGGGTGGGTACTGTATATGGGGCAGAGGCACAAGGTAGGAAAGCGGGGACAATGATTCTAATACATAAACAGCTCAGCCATGAAGTAGTGACACACGAGGCAGACGATCAGGGACGGTGGCAACATTTAACAATCATTAGTCCAGCGGGTAAATTAAGTATCTACAATGTTTACGGTCCAAACTCCCAACAGAGCATATTTCATGATGGCATAAAGGCCAACATACTAGCAGATGGGGAGACCAACATCATAGTAGGAGGTGATTTTAACACAGTTCCAGACTCAGCTGAAGACAGGAGGAGGGGGAAGGAGAGGACAGAGGATGTGGACAGAAGGCCGGACCATAGGGATGTGACATTAGAAGACGTGGGTTTGAAGGACATCTGGAGATTAGCTCACCCGCATGATAGAGAATATACACACTTCTCGCATCCTCATGATAGCTGGTCGCGTATTGATCAATTTTGGATTTCTCAAGGCCTAGTTTATGGGGCACAAGAATGTGTGATAGAAAACATGGTGATATCTGATCATAGTCCGTTGAGATTGGGTATCAGAGAGCAGTTCAAGAGAGGTACAGATATCATATGGAGATTTCCATCGTTTCTTCTCAGACAAGATAATTTCCACAGGGTATTACGAGAGTGGTGGGGAGAATTCACAGAGGAAAACAAGGAACACAAAGGGAACCCAGTGCTATACTGGGAAACGGCAAAAGCGGTCTTGAGGGGTCGCCTGATTGGATATGCGGCCATGATCAAAAGGAAAACCAATGAGAATTATAATGCCCAGAGTGAAGCAGTGCGGGTAGCATACACAAAGTTTTTGGCTAATAGATCTCCCACGACGAAAGACAGATGGTTGGAGGCAAAAAGGGGGTTTGACGAATGGGCAAAAAAAAAGGAACAATTATTTTGGTCGCACAGGGAAGCAGAGCTACATAGATTTGGCAACAAGGCGGGGAGGATGCTGGCAAATTTGGCAAGGGGTAGCAGGAAAATGACAGTGATTTCCAAACTAAAAAGAAAGGGGGGGGAGGTGACCACAGATCCTAAGGAAATTAATAAATTGCTGGGACATTTTTATAGAAAATTATATGGGCCAGGAAACAACGACATGACTGACGAGGCAGAGTGGTTAAGACAAGCGCACTTGCCTAGCGTAACAGAGGAAGATCTGAGTGACCTAAATGCAGATATCACAGTTGAGGAGGTGACTAGAACAATCGGGGAGCTTAACACCAACAAGGCACCAGGCCCCGACGGTTTTAACAGCGAGTTTTATAAGGCTATGAGGGATCTGATCTCGCCAGATTTAACTGCGGTATTTAATGCATTTTTGGAAGGAGAGGAAATTCCTAAAAATTCAAACGTAGCATATATCAAATTACTCCCTAAGGGAACTAAAGACCTGGATGATCCCTCTAGTTATAGACCCATATCACTTATAAACCAGGATTTAAAAATAATATCTAAGATTATGGCTAATAGATTGGCCATGATTCTTCCAAGGATCATTACAGAGCATCAGGTAGGGTTTATTAAAGGGAGAAACGCTGTCACTAATATCCGGAAGACAATACTAGTGGTGGATGCGGTGAGATTGGAACAGACAGAGAGGGGGGAAAGACCCGCTCTAGTTACACTCGACGCAGAAAAAGCGTTTGACAATGTAAATTGGAGCTGGCTGGACAAAGTACTAGAGGCCACAGGGATTGTAGGCAAAATGAGGCTTTACATTAGGAATCTTTACGCTAACTCGGGAGCTAGGGTACACACTCCAGGTTTTTTATCAGACGTGTTCCCTTTGATGAAGGGAACAAGACAAGGCTGCCCGCTATCTCCCCTTTTATTCGACTTGGCCATTGAACCATTGTCAAGAATACTGCAGGGCCCGAATAGTTTTAAAGGGATTAAGGTAAGGGGAACTGAAATAAAGACAGCACTTTTTGCCGATGATGTCATACTATATATGGGGGACCCTAACGTGGATCTGCCACAGACTCTAGCCCTAATTGACAAATTTGGATTACTCTCAGGATTCAAATTGAATAAAAAAAAGTGTGAGATCCTGTTCCTAAAAGGGGGGAATGTAAGAGATGGTTGTATATGTGGCATTCCTATAGCACAGACATCACTTAAATATCTGGGAATTCATATAGGAAGAACGGTGGAATCAATTTACGAGATGAATTATGGCCCACTAATTAGGAAAATTATAGCACAACTAAAGGGATGGAAGGGTCTGCCTCTACCACTACTGGCAAGGTGCCACCTGATAAAAATGATGAGCTTTCCTAGACTGTTGTACCCATTCCAGACGATCCCGATATTGCTAAAAATGAGGGACGTAAATAGGCTCAACTCAGCGTATGCGGATTTTATATGGCGGGGAAGGAAACCTAGAATAAAGTTACGAACATTGATGAAGTCAACGGAGGAAGGAGGTCTTAGTTTTCCGGATGTTCGGGGTTATAACCTGGTGTGTATAATGAGACATGTGTTTGATTGGTTGAGAGGAACGAGCAGGCACTCAGACTATGGCATGGAAGCCAAGTATGCATCACCGTGGGATTTGGCGTCCATTTTACACTCCCCATTGTCCAGGGCGGATGGGCATATAAGGAACTTAATCTTATTCCGAGACACTATGCTAACATGGAAACTGGTAAGAAAGAAATTGGGACTGTCATGGAAAGTATCTAAGTACTTAAATCCCTGGGCATCTCCGAACTTTCCCATGGGACGGGAAAATAAGCTATTTACTAGATGGAAAGAGAAGGGCGTCGAGAGAATGAAGGATGTCATGAATGTGGAGGAGAGAAGGTGGCTGACAGGACGGGAAGTGCTTGACAAGTATGAACTTAATAGCTCACATATCATCCAGTATGAACAACTGAAGCATGGAGTATTTGTAGATTTGGGGGAGCTTGGAAAGGAATTGAATAACAGTTTGATTGATGAGCTTATGGAAAGTGATGTAGCAAGTGTAAATGTTTCCAAAATTTACCGAACATTTCGGGGAATGCTTATATCTGGGGAGGATAGCCGTACTCTAACAGCGTGGGGGAAACAATTGAAAGGGCAGGAAGTTGTAGGGGATATATTGAAGGGATGGGTACAGATGCGGAAACATATTACCAATGAGAGATGGAGAGACACCCAATTTAGAATTTTACACAGGGCTATTATGGGCTTCAACATTCCGGGAAGAGATATGCGGTGTCCTAAATGTCAAAGAGAAAAAACAGATATGCTACATGGACTATGGGAGTGTACGGAAATTCACAGGTTCTGGAATCAAGTTAGATTATTTGTCCAGGCAACATGGGGAATTTCTGGAAATCTAGAGCTAATGGTGTGGATTTTCCATTCCTTTGAGGGAGGAGTAAGAGGGGGATCGGACATGCCGGGAAAGAAGAAATATACAATAGTACATGACATAGCCATGATAGTCAAACGGTCCATATTAAAGCATTGGATACAAAGGGAGGGACCATCCATAAAAGAGGTCATCGGTGAACTACATAATTTATTGAGGCTGGAGAAAGTGGAAGCGGAAAGGGACAAAGATAGGTTGACACCCAAGTTCTTTGGGAAATGGAGAAATTTCATTGAAAGTCAATTTACACAGGGAGAAATAAATAATCTGATGACACCTTTTATACAATCGGAATGGTACCTTCTGAATGATAGCCAGGACAAACTGGGTAAATTGAAAATCACGGAGGTGTGGGTTCCGGAGGAAAGGGAGACGAGACGCTAAGGTAGCAACAAGACGTGCCAGAAAATTTGGAAGTATTCGGGGTTGGCTTAGGGGCTTAATGATTCTAATTGACTTGTATCGCGTCTGTTATTTCTTAGTACTTTTGCCTTGGTTTAATAGAGACCATATCAATCAGATAAACAGTTTAAAATATCAAGTTGGGGCATTGCACCCTATTATGTCACATATTGTCAGACAAATGTTTTTCCTTGTGTAACCTTGAATATCTTGTTATGTTTATAAAAAATTGGAAAATCAATAAAAAGTTTTTGAAAAAAAAAAAAATCACAGCTATCATCAAGCCCAAGGTTAGTAATGGGGAGGGGTCTATGAGAACCCCCCCCCCACATTACGAATACTGTAAGTAAAAAGAAATCACACCCTCTTTTCTCCAGTTTATAAAAATCCCTGCAGGTCCCGAAATCCACACGAGGTCCAACGACAATCCTGGGTCTGCTACATTAGAGGTTGGAGTTCGGTCATATTAGAAAACGAGACCTCACTGCGTATGTCAAAGTTGTGACGTCAGTGAGTTCACCTGACGTCACAGCTGGCGTTTGCCACGACTGGAGGTGAACTGCCATGAGGTCAACTCATTGAACTCAGTGACCTTACCTCAAGTGAAGTCATTGAAGGTAATCCCAGATTATCGTATTAGGCTATGTACACAAGTTCAGTATTTGGTTGCAGACATTTCTGCACAAAATTTGCATATACTGGCAGAAAAAAACACCGAAAATGCAAGGAAATTATGTTTAGTAGTGTCTGTGCGTGTGTGCAGCCTCCACGTGCCTGTATGTCCTCCTTACAATGCCTGGGCATGCTCCTGATGAGGCGGCAGATGTGCTGTGGGATCTCCTCCCAGACCTAGATCATTAAAACATCAGCCGACTTCTGGATAGTCTCTGGTGCAATGTAGCGTTGGTAGCTGGAACGAGACATGTTTCAGATGTGCTCGATTGGCTTTAGGTCTGGGTAACCGGCTGGGCAGTCCATAGCATCAATGCCTTCATCATGCAGGAACTGCTGACACACTTGAGGCACATGAAGCCTAGCATTGTCATGCATCAGAACGAACCAAGGGCTCACTGCACCTTCATTTGGTTTCACAAGGTGTCTGAGGATCTCGTCCCGGTACCTAATGGTAGTCAGGGTACCTCTGGCTAGTACATGGAGGGCTGTGTGGCCCTCCAAAGAAATGCCTCCCCAAACCATTACTGACCCACTGTCAAACCAGTCATGATGGAGGATGTTGCAGGCAGCATAACATTCTCCATAGCATCTCCAGACTCTGTTACATCTGTCATGTGCTCAGTGTGAACCTGCTCTCATCCGTTAAGAGCACACGGCACCATTGCCAAATCTGCCAATCTTGGTGTTCACTAGCAAATGCCAATCGCCCTGCAATGGTGGACGTTGCACTGCACTTGTGGACGTTGGGCCCTCATAAAACCCTCATCGAGTTTGTTTCTGACAGTTTGAGCAGACACATGGATATTAGTGGCCTGCTGGAGGTCATTCTGCTCCTCCTGTTCATCTTTGCACAAAGGAGGAGATAGCGGTCTTGCTGCTGGTTTATTGCACTCCTACGGCTCTCTCCACGTCTCCTGGTGAATTGGCCTGTCTCCTGCTATCTGCTCCTTGATCTGGACACTGTGCTGACAGACACCGCTAACCATAGCTCGCATTGATGTGGCATTCTGAATAAGCTACACTACCTTTGGAACTTATGTGGGTTGTAGACACCACTTCATGCTACGTCTAGGGGTGAGAGCAATGACAAAATGCAAAAGTGACCAAAACAGCTAAAAAGTATGAGAACAGAGAAATGGTCCTCCTTTATAGGGTTGGTCTTGCTAATTGCCTATCATTTCTACCTGTTCTGTTCCATTTGCAGAACAACAGGTCAAATTGATTCACAATCAGTGTTGCTTCATAACTGGTAAGGTTGATTTCACAGAAGTGTGATTCACTTGGAGTTACATTGTGTTGTTTAAAGGTACTCTGTCAGTAGGTTTTTGCTACTTCATCTGAAAGCAGCATGTTGTAGGTGAAGACATTCTGAAACTAACCATGTATAACTTGGATCACTGTGTGCAGCCATTCTGACTTTATCTAAAAATTGAGTGTAGCAGAGCTGGGAGCTGCCCCTACCCAAAGCAAGCTCTCAATAGAGATTGTGCATTATAATAATAATAATAATCTTTATTTCTATAGCGCCAACATATTCCGCAGCGCTTTACAATTCAGGAGGAACATGTACATATCATATACATAAACATATACAAACAAGTAACAATTATAGAGGATACAATATTTAAAAGGAAAAATGGCAACCCTGCTCGTGAGAGCTTACAATCTACAATGAGATGGGGGGAGGGGCAAGGTACAAGTGTTTATTTAAAATGACAATCCAGCCAGCTCATGGGGGATAGATGATGGCTTCCTGGACCAGTTGGCCAGAGCCTTGAGATGCATTTGGGTGCCATGGAGTTTGACGTGGGGTTATGTTCTGAGAAGTTGTAGAGGGATTAGGTGAAATTAGTTTGGCTAGGGAGTGTGATAGGCCACCCTAAAAAGATGGGTTTTTAGGGAGCGTCTGAAGCTGAGTAAGTTGTGATTTGTCCTAACTTCTTGGGGTAGAGCGTTCCAGAGGTTTGGTGCAGCTCGGAAGAAGTCTTTGATTCGGGAGTTGGAGGTTCGAATTAGTGTGGATGTTAGTCGAAAGTCATTTGCAGAGCGTAGAGAACGGGTGGGGTGATAGACAGAGAGGAGGGTGGAGATGTAGGGGGGTGCTGCACTGTGGAGAGCTTTGTGGGTGAGAACAAGCAGTTTGAATTGGATCCTGTGATATATGGGCAGCCAGTGCAATGACTGGCACAGAGCAGAGGCATCCGAGTAGCGGTTGGCCAGATAGGTGACCCTGGCTGCTGCATTAAGGATGGATTGTAGAGGGGAGAGTCTAGTTAGGGGGAGACCAATTAATAGAGAGTTACAGTAGTCAAGGCGAGAGTGGATCAGGGCCACGATGAGGGTTTTTGTCGTTTCCATTGTGAGAAAGGGGCGGATTCTAGCGATGTTCTTGAGGTGCATTGACTGTGAGATGTCAATCACAGCAGGGGGCGTGTCTCACTGCTTGCACACAATCACTGCAATAAACCCTTTAGTTTAAGGTGGTATCACACAGCGACAACGACGTCGCTGCTACGTCACCATTTTCTGTGACGTTGCAGCGCTGTCGCTGTGTGTGACATCCAGCAACGACCTGGCCCCTGCTGCTCGGTGGCTCGAGTGATGGACCGGATCCCGGGGACTCGAGCGGCGCTCCTCGCCCGTGAGTGAAAGGGGGTTGGTTTTTGGGGTGGATTGCTGTTTATTGTCCGTGACACCACCCACGGTTGTGGTGATTGTGTGGACACCACCGCTGCTCTGCATGGGGATCCCGGGAGCGGTGACAGGGAGCAGCAGAGTTGTTAGTTCTCCCCTCCGTGGGTAGGGGGTGGCTGTCCCGGGGCCCAGTGATGAGATGGGGGATGAGAGATGGAAGGCCCGGTGCGGGGCTTGGTGAGGTGCAGGGTCGCGGGGGCAGCGCTGTGCCTCACGGCACGGTGGTACTCACTCAGCCTGAGACGGTGACACAGTTCTCAGTAAAACACACGGCTGGAAAGACGGTTCCCACGGACGGCTGCTGTTGCTTTTCCCCGGTAGTTAGCTGTGACTGTCCCTTTTCCTGCACCTAAGTCAATGTTGGTAGCGATGGATTCCCACCGGTAACCCGCTCCCCGACTTGGATATAGGCCGGAGGAGCCCCTCTTTGCCCGCAGGCGCTGGCCCTGAGAAACTGGTGCCTTGGCGGTGGCGGTGTCTCTCTCCTACGGTTGGACTGTTGCCTTCAATCGGGACTTAGTTGTTTGGAGACCCAGGAGGTCCCCTTCACTGACGGATTTGGCAAATTCACGGCAACTCCTAGCCTTGCCGGGATCCGAAAGGCCCCTGCCAATGATGCTGGCTTCTCCTTGTGTACCGGTCCGGTACCGCCGGGGCACCACCCGTCCGCGGTCCTTACGGCAACTCCGATCAGCCTCCACTGCAGACGGTCACCGCCGTCTGCTAACCTTGCTGTCTCGGTCCGGGGCACACACCCGGACCAACTTCAGGCTTTCCAAACTGTCACTTTCTCCTTCACTTCGACTCCTCTCACTTGCTCCTCTACCACTTCCCTCTCAAACTCATCTCTCTTCAACTGCCTGGTTTTCCCGCCTTTAGGACTGTGAACTCCTCGGTGGGCGGAGCCAACTGCCTGGCCCACCCCCTGGTGTGGACATCAGCCCCTGGAGGAAGGCAACAAGGATTTCAGGTCTAGCTCAGGTGTACCTAACCGGGCTGTAGGGTGTGGTGATGTTATTACCTGTGACCCCTGGCTTGCCCAGGGCGTCACAATAGCTCACAGACAGATAACAGAGAAGCACAGATGTATTGCAGCATGATGTCCTCCGCTTACATTGCAAAATCCTGGTGACAGATTCCTTTTAAGTGTTTCTTTTATTTTTTTGAGCAGTGTATATTTTATGTTCCTTGATCATTATATCATAATGGTTATAAGTCTAATGTTACCATTTTGTTACATATAGAAGTACACTGCACACTCAATGAAATGAATAATTTATTAATTTATTGAAAATTCAAAAAAACCATGCAAAGGAAAATGAACTAAAGGACAGAAAATTGCTCTGACGTTGCGGCCACAGGCCTTGTTCACAGAGTCTGCTGTGAAAAATAGAGTACAAACAAATACAGTTAGTTCAAACAAATAATATTATGCTACTTTGCGAATTTGTAAGGAAGTGAACATAAATATCGTGGGTGATATTTGAAAGATGTACATATATACAGACATGCACATATACATATATATACACACATATACATATATATATATATATATATACATACATACACACATACGTACAATGCACATACATAGACATACACAAGTAGAACATGTCTAGAGTACAACAAGTCAAAATTACAGATTATGTCTGTCATAGGCGAATTCGCAGGTATATTGAAATGGGAAAAGAGGGCAAAGGAGAGTGGAAAAAGGGGGGGTAGAGTTACTGGCATCAGCATAAAGTGTAAGAAAAAAGTAATGAGGAATAGAGTGGTGGAAAAAACCAGGTATACTACCTGTCACTAATAGTTCTGTATTCCAGGGAGAATGCTAAAAAATAAGAATATAGGTATATATATGTGTATATGTAGAACCAGGGATATATAGACATTGAGGTAATAGTGTAAGTAGACAAGTTACCTGTATCAATATATTCGTCGAGGTTGCATATATGGTATGAATGGGGTATCAGGAACGCCTAGGATATGTTCTCTATGTATGAAAAGGAATAAGAAAATAAGCCCAGTACATGCATAGAATAGGGAAATCTGGACAATGTGATCTTACCCGAGCCTGTGTGGACGCCGGCGCTCACGTGCCTTGGCTGTATAGGACGGCTGCTGTCAGCTGTGTTATGGCGCTTTAAATGCAGAGACAGATGGGAGGGGGCTGACGTCACGTCCACGTGGTTCGCCCCCATCTGATCGGGCCATTAGCATACCGCGCATGCGTGGTGGCAGGGAATCAGGAGGAGAGGTGACCTAACGCGCCTGCGTGGTCAACGGCCCCCTTTGTAAAGGTGTATCATATCACGGGCAAGGAGATGACGTTGCGCGCAGGTGCAGACATCATCTCAGAGCCCAAACAGGAGAGAGTGTATATGGGCAGGAAGGATCGGGTCGTGACGTAACCGCGCGCGGTCCTAACGCCCGCCCCTGTGTGGAAAAGACAGTAGGTTGCCATGGTATAAAACTGACGCTGCGCGCCTGCGCGATCGTCAGTGAGAGGTTCATAGGACCTGAACAGGGAAAAGGAAAGTCTCTAGAACTGTCAGGGCCTAAGGAAGTGTCGGATCGTAAAAGTAGTGACAAAGTGTCATCATCATACACCCGGCCAGATGGGACCTAGAGATTAAAAAGGGGGGGGGGGAGAAGGGGGCGAGGGAGGAGGAGGGAGGAGGGAGAGGGAGAGAAACCTAATGTAAATATAGAAAAAGCCATATAGCCTATACTGAGAGAATCAAAAGGGTAGAAGAGGAGAAAGGATAAAGAGAGAAGGAAAAAGGGGGGGAAGAGCGAAGAAGAGGTGCAAAGTGCCGTACCAGTCTTACCCATCGGGACGGGATTTTGGGAAGGGGGAGAGGAGCAGAGGAGTGAGGATCCATTTTATTGTAGATCATATATTCATATCTGTTAGAAAAATTAAACAATATGTTAGACTTCAATTACATAGACCATTCAATTTCCCTATTCAGACCAAACGGAGTTAATGTATGCAGAGTATAGATCCAATAACTCTCTCTGTGTTTAAGCAGTTGTTCGTCATATATGTAGTTAAGTGCCCATGCGGTTTGTTATACGTAGGCGAAACCACACAGCATGTGCGGGATAGGATTGCCAGTCACAAATCTACAATACGTTGCAATAAAACTTGGCTCCCAATTCCACATCACTTTAAAGAAGCTCGACATTCAGTTTCTCAATTGAGATTCCAAGTTTTGGAAAAAATAGAACGCCCAAGACGGGGTGGGAATCACATACAACTGCTTAAACACAGAGAGAGTTATTGGATCTATACTCTGCATACATTAACTCCGTTTGGTCTGAATAGGGAAATTGAATGGTCTATGTAATTGAAGTCTAACATATTGTTTATTTTTTCTAACAGATATGAATATATGATCTACAATAAAATGGATCCTCACTCCTCTGCTCCTCTCCCCCTTCCCAAAATCCCGTCCCGATGGGTAAGACTGGTACGGCACTTTGCACCTCTTCTTCTCTCTTCCCCCCCTTTTTCCTTCTCGCTTTATCCTTTCTCCTCTTCTACCCTTTTGATTCTCTCAGTATAGGCTATATGGCTTTTTCTATATTTACATTAGGTTTCTCTCCCTCTCCCTCCTCCTTCCCCCTCCTCCCTCCCCCCCCTTCTTCCCTTCCCCCCTTTTAATCTCTAGGTCCCATCTGGCCGGGTGTATGATGATGACACTTTGTCACTACTTTTACGATCCGACACTTCCTTAGGCCCTGACAGTTCTAGAGACTTTCCTTTTCCCTGTTCAGGTCCTATGAACCTCTCACTGACGATCGCGCAGGCGCGCGGCGTCAGTTTTATACCATGGCAACCTACTGTCTTTTCCACACAGGGGCGGGCGTTAGGACCGCGCGCGGTTACGTCACGACCCGATCCTTCCTGCCCATATACACTCTCTCCTGTTCGGGCTCTGAGGAGATGATGTCTGCGCCTGCGCGCAACGTCATCTCCTTGCCCGTGATATGATACACCTTTACAAAGGGGGCCGTTGACCACGCAGGCGCGTTAGGTCACCTCTCCTCCTGATTCCCTGCCACCACGCATGCGCGGTATGCTAATGGCCCGATCAGATGGGGGCGAACCACGTGGGTCCGTGACGTCAGCCCCCTCCCATCTGTCTCTGCATTTAAAGCGCCATAACACAGCTGACAGCAGCCGTCCTATACAGCCAAGGCACGTGAGCGCCGGCGTCCACACAGGCTCGGGTAAGATCACATTGTCCAGATTTCCCTATTCTATGAATGTACTGGGCTTATTTTCTTATTCCTTTTCATACATAGAGAACATATCCTAGGCGTTCCTGATACCCCATTCATACCATATATGCAACCTCTACGAATATATTGATACAGGTAACTTGTCTACTTACACTATTACCTCAATGTCTATATATCCCTGGTTCTACATATACACATATATATACCTATATTCTTATTTTTTAGCATTCTCCCTGGAATACAGAACTATTAGTGACAGGTAGTATACCTGGTTTTTTCCACCACTCTATTCCTCATTACTTTTTTCTTACACTTTATGCTGATACCAGTCACTCTACCCCCCCTTTTTCCACTCTCCTTTGCCCTCTTTTCCCATTTCAATATACCTGCGAATTCGCCTATGACAGACATAATTTGTAATTTTGACTTGTTGTACTCTAGACATGTTCTACTTGTGTATGTCTATGTATGTGCATTGTACGTATGTGTGTATGTATGTATATATATATATGTATATATATATATGTATATGTGCATGTCTGTATATATGTACATCTTTCAAATATCACCCACGATATTTATGTTCACTTCCTTACAAATTCGCAAAGTAGCATAATATTATTTGTTTGAACTAACTGTATTTGTTTGTACTCTATTTTTCACAGCAGACTCTGTGAACAAGGCCTGTGGCCGCAACGTCAGAGCAATTTTCTGTCCTTTAGTTCATTTTCCTTTGCATGGTTTTTTTGAATTTTCAATAAATTAATACATTATTTATTTCATTGAGTGTGCAGTGTACTTCTATATGTATACTAAAGGGATCCTCCCATTCACTAGCACCTCACCCTCAAATTAGTGTGCACGCCCCTCTTTTCTACCATTTTGTTACAGTAAATTTATCACTTTTACATGAGCCATGTATTAAGGAGTCAGAGTCGTGGAGTGTGAGGTTTGGCTTACCGACTACACAGCCCTGGTTTGTTTGTTTTTTTGCCAGGAGATGCAGATTTGTCTGCTCAAAAATTCTACATCAAATCTGCTTCTCCTGGCAGAATAAGGCACCGAAAATGCGATGTGGTTTTTGATGCATTTTTCTACCAGAAGATACAGATTTGGTGCAGAAATTTATTGAGCTCATTGCCGGATTAAGGCATTGTGCAAACATTGAGTATTTGGGTGCAGACATTTCTCCAGCAAATCTGCATCTCCTTGCAAAAAAAACACCAAAACCGCATGCGTTTTGAGGAGGTTTCAGTGCGTTTCTCTGCCAGGAGATGCATATTTGCTGCAGAAATGTCTGCAACTATTATATTGAACGTGTGCACATAGCATAATCCAGCATTGAGTACACCTCAGGTCAGTTCACCTGCGGTCACAGCTGGAGTTCCGTGGGAACTGTTAGCTGTGATGTCAGATGAACTCACTGACGTCACTGCTCACAGCTGCAGCTCATTATGGCCCTGATGGCCACAGTGAGTGGTCACGCTTTCTAATGTGACTTTGCACTGTGATCTCAGATGTAGCAGAGCTGGGACTATCGTGGGACCTCATGTGGATTACGTTGAACCTGCAGGGATGTTTTGGTGGATAATAAACTGGAGAAAGATGTTTTAAAAAAAAAAAAAGTCTTTTTATCTCTTTTGACTTAGAGTTAGTAATGGTGGAGTCTCATAGACCCTATAACCAATCAGACACCAGCACGCTGGCAGTCTAACTGCAACCAATAACAGATGCTGTCACTGAGGGAGGGCGGGGGAAGCAATGAATATGCATGAGGGTTAACGAGGGGACCTGGAAGTAGTGTGATGGCTGCGTAGGAGACACGGTAAGTATAACTTATAACTGTCCTGTTTAAATCACTATTTATTTATTTTTTTGCTTCCTTTTAACTTTTAGTGCGCAGACGTGGAATTTCAAAACCACACGTCATAGGCAGACTGTGAAGATGATAGGTGGTGAAAACGATGCTAATAAAGTGTGTAGGCAGAGCTATCTTCCAGGCAGCATATGCCCCATAGGGTGGAAGAACTAGCATAAAATAAGATATTTCAACAAGGCATCTGCTATGCGGCATACAGGTAAGATTATTGTCAGCGTCCGATTACCTGTATGCCCCTATTAACAGTTTAAGAAGGTCAAAGTGGTGAAAGCTTCCCTTTTAAAGCGGTTGTACACTATTGGGACAACCGATTCTCAATTTGACTGCTGTGTATGGCTGCGATCGTCACAGGGCCTATAGGCCTGCGAGCCCCTAGAAGTAGGTAAGAGGACACTGAGGGGGGAACAGAGGAAAGGTGAGAAGAATTTTTTTTTTTTGCGTATGTGAAGAGGGGCATAATATGAGACCAGGATGAGGACAGTACTAAAGGATGGGCCCAATACTACAAGGCACAAGGATGAGACACATTACTACACGGGACAAGGATGAGAAGCATTACTACAGGGAATAAGGATGGGCACAATACTACAGGACACAAGATAAGGGACATTAATCTACAGGGGATCAGGATGGGCACATTACAACAGGAGACAAGAATGAGAGACAATTATTACAGGGAACAATCATGGGAATATTACTACAGGACACACGGATGGGCACAATACTACAGGGCACAAGGATGGGCTTATTACTACAGTGGACAAGGATGGGTACAATACTACAGTGGACAAGGATGGAGGACATTACTACAAGATGATGGCCAAGATTACTATATGATGCTGTTAATTGTAAAACAATATTACTTACAGGAAGGAGATAAAATGTTAAAAAAAATCAAAATAAAGCATGAATTATTTTTACTAATATTAAAATATTTTTTTAAGTATAAACAAACAAAAAAGTGCAGGTTTGTTATAATAAACAAGCAAAAAAGGTTCAAGAAAGTGATCCAAAGGTGTATAGAAAAAAAAAACAAGGAATCACTACAAATGTCACTTTGTCCTGCAAAGAATGTGGGGCCCCCAATTTTTTTTTCTATGTGCAGCCCATACTCAGCCGAGTTTGAGACCCCAGATTTAGACCAAATTAAGAAATAGGCAGGGGTCAGACAGCTGTATTAAGGCTGTGTGCACACTGCGTTTTTTCTGTGCTGATTTTAATCAATACTGCAAGGAAAAACATAAGCTAGCAAAGTCAATGAGCATCCTAAAGTGCTTTACCCACGTTGCAGATTTTTTATGTGCAGATTTTGGTGCAGAAAAAAATTGTCACCAAAGAATTGACAAGTCAATTGTTTCAGCGTTTTTCCTATCTCAATGCATAAAAAAACTGCGACAAAAATCGCTTGTTTTTTCCCCGCAGTACACAAATCTGCAACGTGGGTGCAAGCACTCACCGCAGGGTTAAGAGAAGAGACAGACCGCAACACCTGAGCCCTGATCGTGCGCAAGAACAACTGCGGTTTCCTGTGGAGGAGACTCACAGCCCCGCAGGTCAGAACCTGACGCGTCCAGGACAGAGCGGGTGCTATTTGTGTGCCCATAGCCTAACTCGGACAATGATCACATTTCAGTGCCTGGACAGGCCGCGGGTCCCCACACCCAAGCGTGACAGCTTCATGTATTCCTATGCCGCTCTCGCTGAGGTCAGGAGAACCGTGGCCAGTCCAAACATTTTGATGCAATCATCGTCCGCATTATACAGCTGCCTGACTACACCCATACTCGAAGAATATAGTCTGGTCAGATGAGAACAAAATTGAACTATTGGGATGCCATAATACACACCATGTTTTGAGGCCAAAATTCATGCATATCACTGCATACACACCATACCAACAGTGAAGTTTGAAGGTGGCAATATCATGGTATGGGACTGTTTTCAGCATATGGACCCGGCGAACTTGATATAACTGAATGGACAAATGGACCGATACATTCTTGATAAAAAAAACAAACTGCCACCTACCAGGATGATGAAGATGAAACAAGGATGACCCAAACACACAGCCAAAGAAACTCTCAGTTGGTTTCAGAGAAAGAAATTAAAGCTGCTGGAATGGCCGAGCCAGTTACCCGACTTGAAGCCAATAAAAATTTGTGGAAGGAAAGAAAGCTCAGATTTCATAGGAGCCCACAGAACCTTCAGAATTAGGCTGGAATCACACGATCGTATGAAAAATGGTCCCATTCGCTTCCAGTAGAGTTGGATGAGTGTTATCTGTGTGGTAGTCTGTGTGTAGTGCGAGTGCTATGCGAGTGGGTGCTTTTTTCCTCACTTGTCATCAGTGTGCTGACTATGTGAAATCAGTTTTTCCTCAGCAGTTATTATTCATTTACAGGACCATTTACAGTGTTCTGTGCTAAATGATAGGAATGTATCCATAAAAACAGACGTTACTAAGATGGTCCATGTTCCGTCAATTTTTTTTTTTTTTTTTGCACCCGTTGACTTTTATTGCCAAGTCTCACACAATTTTGGCATCCATTCGCAGCATGTTGCGACTTTTCTCTCATCCAGAATTTGGATGAGAAAAAAAACTGACCATCTGCTCTCCCTCATTGAACAACATTGGTCCGAGTGCAATGTGAGATTTCTGGCATTACACTTGTGCGAGTCATACACTCATGTGAGTGTACCCTTAAGAGAATATTTGTGTGGAAAAATGGACAAAAATCACACCTGAGCAATGCATTCGACTAGTTTCACCATACAGGAGGCGTATTGAAGCTGTTATCACAACCAAAACTTTTGTATGAAGTACTACCGTTCAGTAAGCATGTTCAATACCTTTCCCCTGTGTCATTTCTCATTATTTTTAGTGATGAGCAAGCACTACCATGCTCGGTACTAAGTGACGAATGATGAGCATACACTACAATGCTTGAGTGCTTGTTACTCGAGTCGAGCAGGTCACTCGCCGTGATGCACTCAACTCGAGTAAAGGGTGTACTGGAAGTCAATGATTGGGCAGTTTGGCTCTCCGGCCACATACAGCCGGCCGTAAACAGAGCACTTCTGGGGAAGGGAAAGTGTTTTTTGTTTTTTTTTGACACTGCATCAAAAAACGTTTTTTTTTTTTTACCTCCAGTGCGTGCCATTTAGAGACTGCAAGCAACTCTCACTGGGGTATCGGCTTGCATCTTTCACTGAAGCGTGCCAGCACTTTGTGTTCAGTGTTTTATGACCCACATGTCTGAGCACCCGCGATACTCAACCTAGCACTGAGTGCACCCAGCACCCTGATTCTCGATCGAGCAGTGGCAACACACTCGTTCATCACTAATTATTACACATCACTCATCTTATGGACAGCTATACTTTGATTTGTTTGCTTGTTTGAATTGGATGAGTTGCTAACAATATCTGGTGAGATATAAGAATATAACAGCGCGCACCCAGCTGGGTCAATGCGTGTGTGGCAGGCTACATTAATGGATCCAATAAAATACAATGTAAGACCGGATCACAAAAAGAAGTAAAACCTGAAAAAATAATTAGAAAAAAATTGGGTAGATAGAAAAAACTTTCGATTCCCTATCAGAAGGTTAATTTATTGTGTCCTGTGTTGACAGATGTGTTGTCTTAACACCAGGATTCTGTTATACCAGGGATCCCCAATCCATGGCCCAACTCCAGCATTTTTCCGGGAAATCTTTGGAAAAATATTTGAGTTCGTCATTGACTTCTATGATACTCAGGTACTCGAATTGCGGCTGTCTGAGCATTACAACTGCTCGTTAAGATTACCAAGCATGGTAGTGCTCACTCATCACTATTCCTAAACTTGTCATTTTGATGAAAGTGATATATATCTGTAGCTGTGTGCCAGGAAGGCCATCTATGACTGATATGACATGATTGTCTATGACCGGGCCGGCTCCAGGTTTTTGTGGGCCCCGGGCAAAAAGAGTCTCAGTAGACCCCATGCACACACAGACACGCACATACACCGATACGTACATATGCAGGCATCCCTTAGAAAACTTATGGAGGGAGCTGAAGCTCCGAGCAGCCTGAAAATCGAAATGATTTAGAGATGATCTGGAAAGAGCTGTGGACCAAAATTCCTCCTGACGTGCGCAAACCTCATCATCAACCAGAAAAGACGTCTTACTGCTTTGCTTGGTAACAAGGCCTTTGCCACCAAGTATTGGTCTTGTTTGCCAGAGGGAATAAATACTTATTTCTCTCTGCAAAATGCAAATTAATTTATATAATTTATACAACGTGATATTCTGGATTTTATTTTTGATATTCCATCTCTCACTGTAAAAATTAACCTACTCTTTAAATGATAGACTGTTCATGTCTTCGTCAATGGGCAAACTTACAAAATCAGCAAGGGATCAAATACTTATTTCCCCCACTGTAGTTAATATGGGGAAGCCAGCAGCAGCCGCCGCACTCACTTCCTCCCCTTGTCTCCATCCAGCTCCTCCTGGGCATGTGGCTGTGCTGCGCTGATTGTTGGCCATCACTAACAGACATGGCTGCACAGTGTACACTGACACTGCTGTATATAAATCACAGGAGGGGCTGGGGACTACAGTATATAAATTACAGGAGGGGCTGAGACCTACAGTATATAAATCACAGGATGGGCTGGGGTATAGACATTACTGGGGGGCATACATGTTACTCAGGTGTATACACATTTCTGGGGGGGGCATAGATGTTACTGAGGTAGCATACAGCTCTGGGGGACATACACATTACTGGGGTGGGTGGCATAGAGCTCTTGGGGGCCACACATATAGTGTAGGGGCCCATACAGTTTTGGGTGGTCGCACATACAGTTCTGGGAGGCTGCACATACAGCTCTGGGGGCGAACACATTACTGGGATGTTTGGCATAGATTTTTGGGGGCTGCACACAAAGCTCTGGGAGCCCATTCAGTTTTGGGGGGCCGCACATACAGTTCTTGGGGACCACACATACAGCTCTTGGGGACCGCATATACAAATCTGAGAGGCTGAACATACAGCTTTGGGGGGCATACACATTACTGGGGTGGGTGGCATAGAGCTCTAGGGGACCACACATATGAATCTGGGGGGGCATAGAGCTCTGTGGGGCTGCACGTATGGCAGCACATATGTCGCGGGCGGAGGAGGGGACGCTGCGCTCACCCACTGCTCGGGTCCGGCTGCTGCTGCTGCTCGGTGGTGGCTCGAGCGGTGGGCCGGATCCCGGGGACTCGAGCGGCGTTCCTCGCCCGTGAGTGAAAGGGGGGTGGTGTGGTTTGGGGATATTGTCCGTGACGCCACCCACGGTTGTGGTGAGGTTGTGACACCACCGCTGCTCTGGACGGGGATCCCGGGAGCGATGACAGGGAGCAGCTTGGATGTTGTTTCTCCCCTCCGTGGGTAGGGGAGGTTGGTTGTCCCGGGGCCCGGTGAGGGTTAGGGATGGCAGGCGGGTGACGGGGCCTGGTGAGGTGCAGGGTCACGGGGGCAGCGCGGTGCCGCTCGGCACGGTTGTACTCACTCAGCCAGTAATTTACACAGAGTCCCTGGTCAAACAAACGGCTGGATGGACGGGTCCCACAGACGGCTGCGGTGTTTCTCCTCCCGGCAGGTTGATGGTGACTGCCTTTCCCTGCACCTGTGTAGTGTGTACGGTTCCAATGGGTTCCCACCGGTAACCCGCTCCCCAGCTTGGATGGGTGCTGAAGGAGCCCCTTTTGCCTGCAGGCTCTGGCCCTGGGAACTGTAGCCTTTGCGGTGACTGTGTTTCCCTTTACGGTTTGAGCTGTCGCCTTCAATCAGGACTTGACTGCTGGGAAACCCCGGAGGTTCCCTTCGCTAACGGATTTGACAAATTCAACGGCGACTCCTAGCCTTGTCGGGGTCCATAAGCCCTGCCGGATGGTGCTGGCTTCTCTTTGCTCGCCTATCCGGTACCGCTGGGCCACCGCCCGTCCACGGTCCTTACGGCTTGCTCCGATAGGCCTCTCCTGCAGACGGTCACCACCGTCTGCCAACCTTGCTGTTTCGTCCGGGCCACACCCCCGGACTACCTTCAGACTGCTCCTCTACCACTTCACTTTCTCACTCTCAAAACTGATCTGACTCCTTTTCCCGCCTCCAGGACTGTGAACTCCTCGGTGGGCGGGACCAACCGCCTGGCCCACCCCCTGGTGTGGACATCAGCCCCTGGAGGAAGGCAACAAGGATTTTGTGTTTGGCTTCGGTGTGTCTAGCCGGGGTGTAGGGTGTGTTGGTGTAGTACCTGTGACGACCTGGCTTGTCCAGGGCGCCACACATACAGCTCTGGGGGTCTCACTCAGCTCAAGGGGGGCACCTACTGCTCTGAGAGGGCCCATACAGTTCAAATAGGGCACCTACAGCTCAGGAGTGGGGGCACATACAACTAATGAGGGCCTATACAGCTCAGGGGGAGGGACACATACAGCTCAGGAAGGGGGTGGTTCATACAGATCTAGGGGGGGGGAACGTACAGCTGAGGTAGAGGGGGGGTCCAAACAGCGCTGGAGGACAAATGCTGTGCTCAGTATGCTTGGGAACTCTGGCTGGAGCTGCACTGCAGCTCCTCTTCATCTGGAGCACACCGCACGGTAGCTCCACCCACAGATGAACTTCAATGCAGGAGGAACACGAAACATTCAACAGTGAATACTGTGTGCCAGTGTGGATTAAAGGGCCATCACCCGCACTATTCAAGATAGTGCTGCTGCCAGACCAAGAATTGCGGTCTCTAGAACTCAGCCTGCGGCCAACAGAACTGAAGGCGGCGAGTGGACTTTTCAGGATCCCAGCACTAGCCCGGGTGCGCTGGGTGATGACTCCAGCCCTGCGTGCGTTGGACAGTGCTTGCATGGACGTCTGTGTTCTCACTATTATGAAGCATACTGTACAAGCATCCTTCACTGCCGTGTTTGCTGCTGCAGAACTGATAGATCTTGTGATGAGCTGCCTTGTTGATCGGATATTTTGTCCAACTTTTGGCGTTTTAATGGATGGACAGACTTCACCTCATATTCTTCCAACTGTCCTGAGCTCACATGATGCAGTTTCGCAATTTTCCTGGCTGAGAGACCGCTATTGATGAGCTGGATGATGATGATTCTCTTTTTTTTTTTTAGGAAATCTTCTTCAGTGACTTTTCACCTGTGAATGAACCTAATAACAGACTGAGCTATTGGGGAATGTGAGAACAGGTTGTAATTTGTAGTATACCGGAAGAAAAAGAAAACACCACTAGGAGCAAAACAGTAACAATGCAGTGACATGAGAATAATCTGCATTACTAATCATATGCTAAATAGTTGAACGTCAGAGCTATGTAGGAGATAGCCAAGATAATTGTCTATAAAATGAAGGCCGTCTCACGCTCAAAGTTGTAGCGGATGCTGATAATGGAGCCTGAAATTCAAAAGTTCAAAACATTGTTTCCCTTTTGCTCGTCAGTCTTTGTGTTCCTATGGTTTTGCATACAGAAAATCACATTTCCACACTGGATGATGAAGCACTAATACAGAGGTAGACGTAAGAGTACACTAGATTGTGTCACAGCTGGGCAATGCACATGTATTTACAAGTACGTGATAAAACAGGACTCCTGGAGTCTCATACGGATGCATGGCTCAATGGAGGGCTATGAGGGAGTGTGACGCCCTGGACAAGCCAGGGGTCACAGGTAATGACATCACCACACCCTACACCCCGGTTAGGCACATCTAAGCTAGACCTGAAATCCTTGTTGCCTTCTTCCAGGGGCTGATGTCCACACCAGGGGGTGGAGCCAGGTGGTTGGTCTCCACCCACCAAGGAGTTCACAGTCCTGGAGGCGGGAAAACCAGGCAGATCAGTTTGAGAGGTGAAAGTGGAAGGAGGGAAAGTAGTGAAAGAGAAGAGTGACAGCTAAGAGCCTGAAGTTGGTCCGGGTGTGTGCCCCGGACAGAGACAGCAAGGTTAGCAGACGGCGGTGACCTATCGGAGTTACCGTAAGGACCGTGGACGGGTGGTGGCCCAGCGGTACCGGACCGGTACACAAGGAGAAGCCAGCACAATTGGCAGGGGCCTTTCGGATCCCGGCAAGGCTAGGAGTCGCCATGAATTTGACAAATCCGTCAGTGAAGGGGACCTCCGGGTTTCCAAACAACTAAGTCCCGATTGAAGGCAACCGTCCAACCGTATGAGAGAGACACCGCCACCGCCAAGGCACCAGTTTCTCAGGGCCAGCGCCTGCGGGCAAATAGGGGCTCCTCCGGCCCATATCCAAGTCGGGGAGCGGGTTACCGGTGGGAATCCATCGCTACCAACATTGAACATAGGTGCAGGGAAAGAGACAGTCACCGTTAACTACCGGGGAAAAGCAACAGCAGCCATCCGTGGGAACCGTATTTCCAGCCGTGTGCTTTACCGAGAACTGTGTCATCGTCTCAGGCTGATTGAGTACCACCGTGCCGTGAGGCACAGCGCTGCCCCCGCGACCCTGCACCTCACCAAGCCCCGCACCTGGCCTGCCACCCTTCATCCTCCACCCCATCACTGGGCCTCGGGACAACCACCCCCTACCCACGGAGGGGAGAACTAACAACTCTGCTGCTCCCTGTCACCGCTCCCGGGATCCCCATACAGAGCAGCGGTGGTGTTACCAAAAATCACCACAACCGTGGGTGGCGTCACGGACAATATCCCTAAAAACAAACCACCCCTTTTCACTCACGGGCGAGGAACGCCGCTCGAGTCCCCGGGATCCGGCCCATCGCTCGAGCCACCGAGCAGCAGCAGCGGCGGCCGGACCCGAGCAGCGGGAGAGCGCAGCGTCCCCTCCTCCGCCCGCGACAGGAGCCTTTATATTTGATGGAGGGGTTATTTGAGGTTTGTGTTGGAGGCCATAATACTATATGTAGGCCCATTATACTGCATGGAGGGCTGTTTGGGGGGGGTCACAGTTGCGGGATCATACTATGTTGGGGTCACCATACTTTGCAGAATAGTTGAGGGGGGCACAAAAGGGTAATTATACTGGGCATGTGGAGGCTACTATGGAGGAATTTACTGTGTGGGATCATGCAGTGTTTTGGGGGGCACTTTTGTTTTGTGGCATCATACCTTATGGGTTTATGGGTGCAATGAAAGGGGAATCTAGGGGCTTCAATAGCGGGGACACTACTTTGTAATGGCTATGAAGTTGTGAAATATGTTCTTCTATGACCCAGCCAGAAACATATTTTTTTCCTTTGGGGGAGGGGAGGCAATTAGAATTTCTGCAATGGGGCCCCATGATTTCTTTGTACTCTACCTGCAGAGCAGACACTTTATTAGATGCCGGATCAGCAGTCATATCTGGTTCTAGTTGTGGAGTATTGATCGATTGTCACTGTGTAGGCAGAAGTGCAGACAAATAACACACACAACGCAATATATTATCTGTAATTTATATTTTTTTTATTGGATTAGCAATAAGCAACATTGTAATGAAAATATTACTGGCCCTTTAATAAATTACACAAGGGTCACAGTGACTCTTAGGTCCATCCCCGATAGAGACCACAGAACTTGTGGACATTGCGGACGTGAACAGAGACACCGGACCCAAAGATCCAGAGGAAGGCGAAGAAACCCCCCGGAGTGTTCTACCTCACGGGGGAAAAAAATTCCTTCCTGACCCCATTTCTGGCGATCGGATATTTCCCTGGATCCCGTCTGTCCTGCTGTATATTGCTGAATATCTGTACGTCAGGGCGGACACAGACAGGAGAGGGCCCTGTACCGGAACAGTATATGGGCCCTGTGCAGTCAAATATCCCCTCATAATGCACAAGTCCACCTGCTTTGGAGATGGTAATGCATAATTCCCCATTGTCCCTGAAACAGAGGTACTGTCCTGATTTTGAGTTTCTGCTGGATCCCAGATACCCAACCAGTTCAGCTCTTCTGGGTCCTAGCTGCCAAACCACTTTGGCTCTGCTGGATCCTAGCAGCACAACCAGTTAAGCTCTGCTGCGTCCTAGCCGCCGAACCAGTTTGGCTCTGCTGCATCCTAGCCACCCAACCAGTTTGGCTCTGCTGGGTCCTAGCTGCTCAACCAGTTTGGCTCTGCTGGGTCCTAGCCGCCCAACCAGTTTGGCTCTGCTGGGTCCCAGCCGTCCAACAAGTTTGGCTCTGCTGGGTCCTAACCGCTAACCAGTTTGGCTCTGCGTGGTCCAACCAGTTTGGCTCTGCTGGGTCCTAGCAGCACAACCAGTTTGTCTCTGCTGGGTCCCAGCCACCCAACCAGTTTGCCTCTGCTGGGTCCTAGCCGCCCAACCAGTTTGGCTCTGCTGGGTCCCAGCCGCCCAACCAGTTTGGCTCTGCTGGGTCCCAGCCTCCCAACCAGTCTCGCTCTGCTGGGTCCTAGCCACCCAATCAGTTTGGCTATGCTGGGTCCTACAGTAGCCACCCAACCAGTTTGGCTCTGTTGGGTCCTAGCCGCCCAACCAGTTTGGCTCTGCTGGGTCCTAGCCGCCCAACCACTTTGGCATTGCTGGGTCCTAGCCGCCCAACCAGTTTGGCTTTGCTGGGTCTTAGCTTTCCAACCAGTTTGGCTCTGCTGGGTCCTGGCCGCCCAACCAGTTTGACTCTGCTGGGTCCCAGCTGCCCAACAGGTTTGGCTCTGCTGGGTCCTAGCCGCCCAACCAGTTTGGCTCTGCTGGGTCCTAGCAGCCCAACCAGTTTGGCTCTGCTGGGTCCTAGCCGCCCAACCAGTTCGGCTCTACTGGGTCCCAGCCGCCCAACCAGTTTGGCTTTGCTGGGCCCCAGCCGCCCAACCAGTTTGGCTTTGCTGGGTCCCAGCCACCCAACCATTTTGGCTTTGCTGGGTCCCAGCCGCCCAACCAGTTTGGCTTTGCTGGGTTCCAGCCGCCCAACCAGTTTGGCTTTGCTGGGTCCTAGCCGCCCAACCAGTTTGGCTCTACTGGGTCCTAGCCGCCCAACCAGTTTTATCTCTCCTGGGTCTTAGCTGTTCAACCAGTGTGGCTCTGCTGGGTCCTAGTTTCCCAACAAGGTTGGCTCTGCTGGGTCCTAGCCGCTAACCAGTTTGGCTCTGCTGGGTTCTAGCAGCCCAACCAGTTTGGCTCTGCTGGGTCCTAGCAGCACAACCAGTTTGGCTCTGCTGGGTCCCAGCCGTCCAACCAGTTTGGCTTTGCTGGGTCCCAGCCGCCCAACCAGTTTGGCTTTGCTGGGTCCTAGCCGCCCAACTAGTTTGGCTCTGCTGGGTCCTAGCCACACAACCAGTTTGGCTCTGCTGGGTCCTAGCCGCCCAACTAGTTTTTGGCATATGAGAAAATAAAGAGATTACACTGATGGTAAAGGCGGCCACTCAGACCAAGACAAAAAATGGATAAAAATTGTACCCAACACAGCCCAATTTTTTCCTTTATTTTTCTCAGATACAAAAAACAAACTGGGACGTCGGAGTGAGGCCTAAAGGCCTTGTCACACACAGAGATAAATCTGTGGCAGATCTGTGGTTGCAGTGAAATTGTGGACAATCAGTGCCAGGTTTGTGGCTGTGTACAAATGGAACAATATGTCCATGATTTCACTGCAACCACAGATCTGCCAAAGATTTATCGCTGTGTGTGACGGAGCCTTAAGAGATATTTCTTAGAAATGTCTTTCTGTAAAGGCCTCACCACAACAATGACAGCAAGGAGCACATCACACAGAGGTGTAAGCTGAGAATTTTGGGATGGTAAATGGTTCAAATGTGAACAACCCCCCCCCCAGCTACATAATGTGTGAACAGGCCCCCAAACCTGAGAGACAAGATACTTACCTAAACTTGTCACCTTCATGGCGTCGGGGTCTAGAAAAACAAAGTGATTCTGGTTTAGAACTTTGTATATTCTATTCTAATTATGATGTTATGGAATGTCGGTGATATCATGTGACCAGTGATGTCATTAGAATGGTCACTGCTGTTATATGGAGCATATTTACAACATCAAGAAAGAGTTAATTTAATAAGTAGATGAAAACCCCTGCCTCATTTGAAAATCATCAGACGCACGATTAAAGTGACCCTTCCATTTTAATCCATATTATCTAGTGCCGTATGTACTAAAGGAAAACTGAAAATGGCACTCCTGACCATAGTAAACAACAACTCCTAGGTCACCCAAGATTCAACAGGAACAAAAAAGCTGACAGCAGAGAGTAATAGCATTTGTAGCTTGATTTCAGTTACAAAATGCTATAATTTTCCACTAAAAATGGCAGAACTACCCAAAAATGGAGCCACGTGGAGTTAGCCAGTGTAATTAGCAGCTCATGTTCTGGAAGAAGACCCCATAATCCTGTATTACATAGCCACCCTCCTGTTATAGGAGGCCGTAACACTGCTTGTGTCCTAGAGGATCGCAAACCCTGTTGAAGGTTCTACAGATCGTCAAGTTACAATTACTGGATCAACAGCAGCATTAGTTTGGCCCAATACCGTATCAATGTCAGGCTTTCTTCAGACGCTGGTGGCATGGGAAGCCGTTAAAGGGAACCTGTCACCAAGAATATGCGTTCTGACCTATCAGCAGACGCATGTGTGCCCTAATTACACCTCTCTACTAGTGTTGAGTGGATCCCAACTGTAAAAATCCGGATCCGCGCGGTTTCAGTGCCCGATCCGGGTGCGACCCGGACGCGGGAATCCGGCTGCACGATCCGTATCCGGGATTTTTTTTCTCTCTCTCTCTTTCTCTCAGCAGCAGGCAATGCGCGCAGGATAAAATGAGCGACGGGGACTTTGCTCTATGGTATCACGCCCACAGGGGCGTGATACCACGGAAATATGCAGACCTCCATAGGGCAAGGCGCCGCCCCTGTGACCACATTCCCTGCTATTTACATATGAAATATGAAGGTAATAAAACGTTTTTTATTACTTTCATATTATACAATTTTATAACACAAGGCTGGGTAGAGAGGTGTAATTAGGGCACACATGCGTCTGCTGATAGGTCAGAACGCATATTCTAGGTGACAGGTTCCCTTTAAACATCTTCCAACATCTCTTCCTCTGTTTAGCTTATGTCAGTCTGCATAGCTCTCCAAAAAAAACCCAAAAAGGCAAATCTGAGAGTCGGAAACATTATAAAGGGACATAAAGAAGGACTGTAAAAAAACTATAAATACAGTATAAATTACAAGCAGCACTATCAGATGACTGCACAAGGTTTTAGCTGTCACTCCCCCTATAAGTAAAGAGCCACCTACCTGCACTCGTCCCCTCCCGGCTGTCAGGTCCCAGTGGTATAAGAGTGCAGAACTTTCTACATTCTATACCGATTATGATGTCATTCGATATCTATGATGTCATGTGCCCTGTGATGTCATCATAACTGCCTAATACAAATAAAACATTTACCTGTTGTAGACGAATACTACATCTATGAATGTAGACACAATGCAAAAGGGGCCATAACACATGGGACAGAAACACCAGGGTACTAATAAATAGTGGCCCCTAGGTGGGTATGTTCAAGGAACATGATGTAAACAGGAGGAAAAGAAGAACGAAAACCAGAAATGTATAAATAATATTGAGTTTTATTAAATAATTATTTTATTTAAATGTGCAAAAGGTGAAAAATTACAAAACACATCTAGATCAGGTACAAAGACAACGACAGCCAAGTTGCATAGTAGCCTGCACATATTTAGACAGGAAAAAAGGATTACAGCCCCCCTCCCAGGCAGCGTGACCACACACAAATTTTATAAAGATTATCCTATATATTGCAAATTTAATGTGATTCGTATGAAAATATCCACGGTATTTACATCAAGGAGTACATGATCGCCTGTGGTAGATGAAAGGAAATGCCTCAGTGCAAAATCTAAGTACCGTATGTAGGGTCAAATGATAGGGGAACTGTGTTTTGTTATTTTTTTACCTTTTGCACATTTAAATAAAATAATTATTTAATAAAACTCAATATTATTTATAAATTTCTGGTTTTCGTTCTTCTTTTCCTCCTGTTTACATCTATGAATTTATGATGGTGTACGTGTCCTATAAAATAGTTCCATAAATGGATCAATGGATTTGATCACTGTGTCAAATTCCTTTAAAGTTGTTTTTTTTTTTTTTTTTTTTAAATCAATGAATACAATGGTGGAGGACTCTGTGTGTGCATTATAATATATGGAGGACTATGGGGTGCATTATAATATATGGAGGACTATGGGGGTGCATTATAATATATGGAGGACTATGAGTGCATTATAATATATGGAGGATTATGGGGGTGCATTATACTATATGGGGGACAATGAGTGCATTACAATATATGAAGGCCTATTGCGGGCGCATTATATGATATGGAGGACTATGGGGGTGCATTATAACATATGGAAAACTATAAACTATGGGGGATGCATGTTAATGTATGGAGGACTGTAGGAGTGCATTATAATATATGAGGACTATTGGGGGTGCATTATAATATATGGAGGACTGTAGAGGTGCATTATAATATATGGAGGACTATGGGTGCATTATCATACCGTATATGGAGGACTATGGGTGCATTATAATATATGGAGGACTATGGGGGGAATTTTAATATATGGAGGACTGTGGGTGTATTATCATATATGGAGGACTATGGGTGCATTATATTATATAGAAAACTATGGGGGTGCATTATAATATATGGAGGACTCTGGGGGTGTATTAGAATATATGGAGGACTCTGGGGTACATTATAATTTATGGGGGACTATGGGTGCATTATAATATATGGAGGACTATGGGTGCATTGTAATATATGGATGATTATGGGTGCATGATAATATATGAAGGACTATGGGTTTATTATAGCATATGGAGGACTGTGGGGGGTGCATTAAAATATATGGAGGACTATGGAGGTGCATTATAATATATGGAGGACTATGGATGCTAGATAATATATGGAGTACTATGGAGGGTACATTATAATATATGGAGAACTATTGGTGGTGCATTATAAAATATAGAGGACTATAGGTACATAATATTATATGTAGGACTATGGGTGCATGATAATATATGGAGGACTATGGGTTTATTATAGTATATGGAGGACTGTGGGGGGTGCATTATAATATATGGAGGGCTATGGGGGTGCATTATAATATATGGAGGGCTATGGATGCTAGATAATATATGGAGTACTATGGGGGGTACATTATAATATATGGAGAACTATTGGTGGTGCATTATAATATATAGAGGACTATAGGTACATAATATTATATGTAGGACTAGGGGGGCATTATAATATATGGAGGACTATGGGTGCATTATAATATATGGAGGACTATGGGGGTGCATTATAATATATGGAGAACTATAGGTGGTGCATTATAATATATAGAGGACTATAGGTGCATAATATTATATATAGGACTATGGGTTCATTGTAATATATGGAGGACTATTGGTGCATTATAATATATGGAGGACTATGGGGGTGCATTATAATATATGGAGAACTATTGGTGATGCATTATAATATATAGAGGACTATAGGTACATAATATTATATGTAGGACTATGGGTTCATATTAATATATATTGAGGAGTATGGGTGCATTATAATTCATGGAGGACTATCGGTGCATGATAATATATGGTGGGTGCATTTTAATATATGGAAGACTCTAGGGGTGCATTATACTATTTGGAGGACTATTGGGTGCAGTATTATATATAATAGTTACCAAACATGTATAGTTTTTCTTTCATTTAATTGGGGAAAGAAAAATCAGAAGTTTGCAAAAAACAATTTCCCTTTTGGCGCAATTTTCCGAGACCCGTAGCTCATTTTTTGGGATCTGGGGCTCAGTGACAGCTTATTTTTTTGTGCCCTGAGCTGGCTTTCCTCCTGATAGTATTTTAGGGTAGATGCGATGTTGTGATCGCCTCTTAGTGCGTTCTATTCTAATGTAGTGGCGGCTAAAAAAAACCCATAATTTTGACATTTTGATGTTTTTTTTCTGTTATTCTGTTCACATAGTTACATAGGTTGAAAAAAGACCTAGGTCCATCTAGTTCAACCTTCCTCCACCAATTATACATTTTTCATTAAGTCATTTATAACCGACAATCAGGGCCGGACCCTGACAGAAAATGAGCCCTGGCATTTGAGAGCAGACAGGCCCACCTACTATGAAGTGAATGTGAAGTATGTTTGTTTGTTTGCGGATTGCTGGAGGTCTATAGTACAATTACAGCGTCCAAACTGCTGTAAAGCCAGAATTACGCTATATGTAATTTAAGTCGCCCTACAGAAAATTTAGATTGTTCTTAAAGGGACTCTGTCAAGAGGCAGGACTATATTTGTAATAAAAAACTCAATAGTCTTTATTACATGCTGTCAGAAAACAATTGCAGATATGCTGCCCCCCTCCCTACACACATACTTGCCGAGATGGGGGTCTTTATTACAATTATGACCACAAACAACCAGTTAAATACTGTAGATATGGCAACAATAATCCAGCATACTCATCATAGGACAAAAAAAGGAGTACAATGAGCACTAAGGTGGGCTTTACACGTTGCGACATCGCTACTGATATATCGTCGGGGTCACGTCGTTAGTGACGCACATCCAGTGCCGGTAGTGACATCGCAATGTGTTAAGCCTAGGTGTGACGATGAACGAGCGCAAAAGTGTCAAAAATCGCAGATTTGTGTCACGTCGTTCATTTTCATAATGTCGCTCCTGCTGCAGGTACGATGTTTGTCGTTCTTGCGGCAGCACACATCGCTGTGTGTGAAGCCGCAGGAACGACAAACATCTCCATACCTGCGTCCACCAGCTATGCGGAAGGAAGGAGGTGGGCGGGAGGTTATGTCCCGCTCATCTCTGCCCCTCCGCTGCTATTGGCCGGCCGTTTGGTGACGTCACGGTGACGTCGCTGTGACGCCGAACGCACCTCCCCTTGAAGGAGGGATTGTTCGGCAGTCACAGCGACGTCGCCGACCAGGTATGTGCGTGTGAAGCTGAAGTAGCGATAATGTTCACTACGGCAGCAAACACTATATATCGCATGTACGATGGGGGCGTGTGCTATCGCGCTGAACATCGCTAGCTGATTGGTCGCAGAGATTGGGAAACATAAAAATGTCACGTGAGCCCTGGGAGAGGCAGAGCTTGTACCATTGAAGTGGTGTTATTTTTCGTGGGTGGGGGGGTGAAAACAGGGATTCAGAAAAGATTGTCTGGGTAGTGAGAAACAGTTTTAAGAAGAATAGAAATGCGGTGAGAATGCTCTAAAAAATTCACTGGACTGGGCAAGTTATAGGTGTTATCCACTACCTGGACAATGCCTTTTTTCAAATAAGGTTGCCTCCCTTGTAAAATAATAATGACTATACTCACATTGTACAGAGACAGAGACAGACACAGACAGGGAACGAGAGAGACAGACGGAATGAGAGAGACAGATAGAGAATGAAAGAGACTGACAGGGAATGAGACAGACTGACAGGGAATGAGACAGACTGACAGGGAATGAGATAGACTGACAGGGAATGAGATAAACTGACAGGGAATGAGACAGACTGACAGGGAATGAGACAGACTGAAAGGGAATGAGATAGAGAGACAGACAGGGAATTAAATAGACTGACAGACAGGGAATGAGAGAGACAGACAGGGAATGAGACAGACTGACAGGGAATGAGATAGACTGACAGGGAATGAGACAGACTGACAGGGAATGAGACAGACTGACAGGGAATGAGACAGACTGAAAGGGAATGAGATAGAGAGACAGACAGGGAATTAAATAGACTGACAGACAGGGAATGAGAGAGACAGACAGGGAATGAAAGAGACTGACAGACAGGGAATGAGAGAGACTGACAGGGAATGAGAGAGACTGACAGGGAATGAGAGAGACAGACAGGGAATGAGAGAGACAGACAGGGAATGAGAGAGACAGACAGGGAATGAGAGAGACTGACAGACAGAGAATGAGAGAGACTGACAGGGAATGAGAGAGATTGACAGGGAATAAGAGAGACTGGCAGACAGGGAATGAGAGAGACAGACTCACAGTTAATGAGAAAGACAGACAAACTGTCAGGGAATGAGAGAGACTGACAGGGAATGACACAGACTGAAAGGGAATGAGACAGACTGACAGGGAATGAGACAGACTGACAGGGAATGAGACAGACTGACAGGGAATGAGACAGACTGACAGGGAATGAGACAGACTGAAAGGGCATGAGAGAGAGAGAGAGAGACAAACAGGGAATGAAAGAGACTGACAGACAGGGAATGAGAGAGACTGACAGGGAATGAGAGACGAGAAAGCTGTGGAAAGAAAGCGCATATAGGGTCTTACCCCAGTATGTGAGGGGTGGGAGGAGGGTGAAACTACTCACCAGATATCGTTGTGAAAGTCACAACAACTGTAATCGCATGTAGAGTTTGATCAAAGGCTGCAGCCACCCAAAATGGCAGATAACAGAGAGCAAAAGAGAGGGGTGTTCAATACTGCGCCAAAAGATCACTGGGACAGATGTTTAGATTAATGTATCTTTATTTTCATCCAGGTCTACGCGTTTCAGGAGCCACTGCCCCCTTCCTCAGGACCGTCAGGAAAGACAAACATCAAATTTGATGTTTGTCTTTCCTGACGGTCCTGAGGAAGGGGGCAGTGGCTCCTGAAACGCGTAGACCTGGATGAAAATAAAGATACATTAATCTAAACATCTGTCCCAGTGAGGGAATGAGAGAGACAGACAGGGAATGAGAGAGACAGACAGGGAAGAGACAGACAGACAGAATGAGAGAGACTGACAGGGAATGAGAGAGACTGACAGGGAATAAGAGAGATTGGCAGACAGGGAAAGAGAGAGACAGACAGTCTCACAGTTAATGAGAAAGACAGACAAACTGTCAGGGAATGAGATAGACTGACAGGGAATGAGACAGACTGAAAGGGAATGAGACAGACTGACAGGGAATGAGACAGACTGACAGGGAATGAGAGAGACTGACAGGGAATGAGAGAGACTGACAGGGAATGAGACAGACTGACAGGGAATGAGACAGACTGACAGGGAATGAGACAGACTGACAGGGAATGAGACAGACTAACAGGGAATGAGAGAGACTGGCAGACAGGGAATGAGAGAGACTGGCAGACAGGGAATGAGAGAGACTGGCAGACAGGGAATGAGAGAGACTGGCAGACAGGGAATGAGAGAGACAGACAGACTCACAGTTAATGAGAAAGACAGACCAACTGTCAGGGAATGAGAGAGACTGACAGGAAATGAGACAGACTGACAGGGAATGAGAGAGACTGACAGGGAATGAGAGAGACTGACAGGGAATGAGAGAGACTGACAGGGAATGAGAGAGACTAACAGGGAATGAGACAGACTAACAGGGAATGAGACAGACTAACAGGGAATGAGACAGACTAACAGGGAATGAGACAGACTGACAGGGAATGAGAGAGACAGATTGGGAATGAGAGAGACAGACAGGGAATGAGAGAGACAGACAGAGACAGACAGACTGCATGCAGAGTTACACACACTATACATTACCATATCTTGCAGTTCCTGATCGGTGCTGACCAGGAGAGGAGCCGCTGGCACCTGCACGGAGGCTGCAGCAGCTGAACAACAGGTCCTGCCATTTCACATCAGGCACATGATTAGTCAGATTACCTGACAGGTCCTTCACCTCAGCCTCCGTTCTGGTCTAGTACATTTCCTCCCCTGCTCTGCGCCGATCACATAGATCAGTGCAGGAAGAGAGAGGGCAGCTCTCTGTGAGCGACCTGCCGGCAGGACTTGAGGCACACATCAGATGCCGTCTTCCCCTGTTCCAGCGCTCAAGCTGCATAGTGACATAGTGACAGCAGCTGCAGCCTCCCAAAGGCATAGTGCAGGTGGTCTGCAACTAAAGGAATCGGCAGCCCTCCAGTCTTAAATAGCTGCTGGACGACCAGCCCGGGAGGAAAATGCCATGCCGGCTCAGCCCGCCTCTGATAAAAGAGCTGCATGTTCATCCTTGGAGTGAGTGAGCTCATTGCAGGCACCGGCCCATCTGGCATTTTGCCAGAACTGCCCTATGGCCAGTCCGGCCCTGCCGACAATGTTGTGTGTACTGAGGAAATCATCCAGTCCTCTTTTGAAAGCTATTATAGTATCTGTCATTACAAACTCTTGTGGTAGGGCATTCCACAGTCCGACTGCTCTAACTGTAAAGAACCCTTTCCTATTTAACTGCCGGAATCGGTTTTCTTCCACTTGCAGTGTATGCCCCCTGGTCTTTAGTATCGTCTTTGGAAGGAATAAGTCATGTGCCAGTCCTTTATATTGACCACACATGTTCTTATATATATATATATACACATATATATATATATATAAACTTGTAATAATCTAGTTGCCCGCCTTTGAACTGACTGTAACTTCGGAATGTCCTCTTTAAAATGTGGAGCCCAAAACTGGATCCCATATTCCAGATGTGGCCTTACAAGTGATTTATAGAGGGGTATCAATACGTTGGACTCACAGGATCTAATCTCTCTTTTTATACACCCTAAAATCTTGTTTGCTTTTGCAATCTGACATTGAGTGCTGCTGCTCAGCTTACTTGTAGCCAGAATCCCGAAGTCCTTCTCCTATTCTGTAGTCCCGAGTTTACTTCTATTTAATGTCTATGCAGCTATAGGACTATACTCCATCCTAGGTGCATTATTTTACATTTATCAACATTAAATCTTGTCAGGGGGTCCTTTTCTGATATCACACAATTAACAGAACAGGAGATTGGTGAACAATCCAAGAATATTTATTCCAAGCAAATCAAACGGTCCATAAAATAATCCACCACACAGAGGGTAAAAATAGTCCAGAAACACGAATATAGTCCAGTAAACACGTGAATCTCACGGGGATCAGTCACACTCCTCCAGCAGTCCTTCTCTAGGGAAATCGGGGCTTCTCAACGGCTCTCTTTGGTGCTGGCCGCAGCCTGCTTTTCCCTCAGAGGTTCAATCTTGCTTCTTCTCTCTTGTAAGTCTCACCCAGAATGACAATCACCCAGGTAAGCAGAGAGTTTAGGTGGATCTCAGGCCCCCCTCCCCCAGACCTAGGGACAGAAACACTACAGGGGGTGATTACCTACACACAAAACAATGTACACACAAGGAATACAAATAATGGACAGTGAACCACGCCTAAAATACAAACCTACACAACATGATACACAACACCTGATATTCCACCATCACAACCTCTCCCTCCTTCTTAATAAGTGAGTACGCCATGAGGTGTACACACACATCCGGCCACCTCACTTAAGTCCATTTTCCTCAGCTGTGGATAGTCTGGATAGGCCTTTGTACAGCAGTGACATTGTAAGGACAAGCTTTCCTTAGTGTCCTCCTTCACTCAAACTGTGCTTTCAGCACCCACAAATTGGCACTGTAACTCCCCAATGTCGTTTCCTAGGAGGATATCGGCAGGCAGTCCTCCCATAACTTCAATCCAGCACAGTTTTTCACCATCCAGGAAGAGTGGGGCACCTCCATCACGGCACACTGCTGCTCAAAGTCCTTGAAGAACCCTTCCACATCTCCGGAAGCCTCGTCAAATGGCTTGAAGTCTGCCCGGGTGATTCATACAGGCTCCTGGATCGCTGGGTTTACACTCCAACTCACATCACTCCCTCTGTTGGACTCCATTGCTTCTTGTCTCCGCTGTGCTCGACGAGCAGCCTCCTCCTTATATTTCTGAGATACACCTGGGCCCAGAGCTGCCATCTCTTCTTCGAACCACACCACCCACTGGCTTTTTTGAGCTTTTTGTACATTGGGTGGAGGTGGACTGGCTCGCGCCCACCAGTAGATCAATTAAGGCCTCTTTACTCAGTCCCTGATAGTTCAGGCCCAGAACTCTGGCTCTCTCCTGTACACTGGATGCAGTCCAGTTTTTGTACGCATTCTGTGGGTGGATCTCCATTGGGCTTTACTCTGTTGATCCCACAGCTGCCAACAGTTGTCACGGTGTCCTTCTCCGATATCACACAATCAACAGAGCGGGAGCTGGGTGAACAATCCAAGAATATTTATTCTAAGCAAATAATAATAATAATAATAATTTTATTCATTTATATAGCACTATTAATTCCACAGCGCTTTTACATACATTGGCAACACTGTCCCCATTGGGGCTCACAATCTAGGTTCCCTATCTGTATGTCTTTGGAGTGTGGTAGGAAACCAGAGTACCCAGAGGAAACCCACGCAAACACGGGGAGAACATACAAACTCCTTGCAGATGGTGTCCTTGGTGGGATTTGAACCCAGGACCCCAGCGCTGCAAGACTTCAATGCTAACCACTGAGCCACTGTGTCGCCCATAATCAAACAGTCCATAAAATAATCCACCATACAGAGGGTAAAAATAGTCCAGAAACACGAATATAGTCAAGTAAGCGCATAAATGTCATGGAGGTCAGTCACACTCCTCCAACAGTCCTTCAGGGTAATCGGGATTTCCCAATGGCTCTCTGGGGTGCTGGCTGCAGCCTAACTTTTTCCCTCAGAGGTTCAATCTTGCTTCTTCTTTCTTGTAAAGGCCCTGTCACACACAGAGATAAATCTTTGGCAGATCTGTGGTTGCAGTGAAATTGTGGACAATCAGTGCCAGGTTTGTGGCTATGTACAAATGGAACAATATGTCCATGATTTCACTGCAACCACAGATCTGCCAAAGATTTATCTCTGTGTGTGACTGGGCCTTTAGTCTCACCCAGAATATCAAATCCCCCAGGTAAGCAGAAAGTTTAGGAGGATCCCAGGCCCCCTCCCTCTGACCTAGGGACAGAAACACTACAGGGGGTGATTACCTACAGACAATACAATGTACACACAAGGAATACAAATAATGGACAGTGAACCACGCCTAAAATACGAACCTACACAAACCCCCATATTTCACCATCACAAATCTCATTTTCCACGTGTCTGCCCATTCTGACATCTTATCCAGATTGTTTTGTAATATTGTACTATCAAGGTCCATTTTTAATATCCTACATAGTTTGGTGTCAAAAAACAAAGAGGACCGGAGTAATTTCGAATAAAATTTGTCATTGTTTTGCACTATTTATTACTCCGGTCCTCTTTGTTTTTTGATATTACATAGGAGTATGTGCTAGGCACATGTTTTGCCCCATTGTGGGCATCTGTGCCTTACATTGTGATAAGTGACGGTCATGAGGTATAGTTTTCTCATAGTTTGGTGTCATCAGCAAAGACTGACACTTTACTATTAATTCCATCCACAAGGACGACATTAATAAAGAGATTAAAAAGAATCGGTCCTAGCACAGATCCCTGCGGTACCCCACTGCTGACTATAGCCCATTTAGAGAACATACCATTTATGTCTACTCTTTGTTTCTTATCTTTTAGCCAATTCCTTACCCAGTTGCATATTGTGTCCCCTAGTCCTTGCTTCTGGAGATTTAGTATAAGGCTATTATGTGGCACAGTATCAAATGCCTTTGCAAAGTCCAAATAAATCACATCAGCTGCATTAGCAATATCCAGATTTGCACTTACCCCCTCATAGAACCCCAACAGGTTGGTTAGACACGACTTATCTTTCATATATCCATGCTGCCAGTTATTATATTATTTTCTGTAATATATTTTTGCATGTTATCCCTTAAAATGCCCTCAAAAACTTTGCACACTACTGATATCAGACTTACTGGATGGTAGTTGTCTGGATCCAGACAGTGTAGGGTATGACATATAGTCAGGGGGATATTTGCTTAGTAAATAATTCATAAATATATTCCCATAGTGCAAAATTTTATTAATAAATAAATAGCAGAAAGGTGCTAACCCCAATAAGTTTCATTCATAGAGGTGATCTCAATAGACCTTATACATATAAACAATTCTCACCATCTGCTCCTGGATACCAGGGGCAGAATGGAGAGCGCAATATTAGATCTATATGATCATATATCACACAGGTTACGGTTTGATACAAACAAATATATGCACAGAACTTCAATATAGCCAATACTCAGCAATGCTTAACCATGGAACCAAAAGTCCTTCATAGACGCATATTCCACTTCAGTAGACAGATGAAGAATGCTGTTGGCAGAGATATAATAGTCCTCTGTATGTTGTATACACCGTAGTTTATGGTGATTTTGCCTCGACGCGTTTCCCCATATACAGTGATTCTTCAGGAGGCCTGAACAAAGGATGATAAAGAGATAATCCACATCAGAGATGCAGTTCCATGGTGTATCGGTCCTGGATAACCCTGCGTTGACACAGTCAATGCTGTAGAGATTCCACCTTCAGCAGTCTGGGAGGCACCAGTTCCCTAGTTGTCTGGATCCACCTTCTTACCTTTCTTAAATATCGATACCACATCAGCAATCCTCCAATCCTAGGGCACCAACCCTGTTACAAGAGAGTCTAAAGCAGGCTTTACACACAGTAACATCGCTAGCGATGTTGCTGCCGATTGCACCCACCCCCGTCGTTTGTGCGTCACGGGCAAATCGCTGCCCGTGATGCACAATATCGTTAGGCCCCGTCACACGGACTTACCTTCCCTGCGACGTCGCTGTGGTTGGCGAACCGCCTCCTTTCTAAGTGGGCGGTTCGTGCGGCGTCACAGCGACGTCACACGGCAGGCGGCCAATAGAAGCAGAGGGGCGGAGAGCAGCCGAAGGAAAGACACGCCCACCTCGTTGCCGGTGGACACAGGTAAGCTGTTGTTTGTCGTTCCCGGGGTGTCACACGTAGCGATGTGTGCTGCCTCAGGAACGACGAACAACCTGCGTGCAAAAGCAGCAACGATAATGGGGATTACAACGACCAGACAACGATCAACGATAAGGTGAGTATTTTTGGTCGTTCGTACGTGTCACACGCAACGACGTCGCTAACGAGGCTGAATGTGCGTCACGAATTCCGTGACCCCAACGACATCTCGTTAGCGATGTCGCTGCGTGTAAAGCCCGCTTAAGAAGATGAGATACAGCGGTCTGTAAATTACTGAGCTCAGTTCCCTCAATATGCGTGGATGAATGCCATCTGGCCCAGGGGATTTGTCAATGTTTAATTTACTCAGACGCAGGGGTACTTCTTTTTATGTTAAATAAATTATATCAGGTGGTGAACTTTGATTTTTAACTTTTGGAATGATCCCTGGAACTGTCAGTTCCTTGGTGAACACGGATGAAAAATGCCTGATTAATACCTTTTTTGTGTCCTCTATAATTAACTTGTTATTATATTTTAAGAGGCCAATACTATCCTTTGTTTTCCTTTTGGCATTATTGTATTTATAAAAAATGTTGGGATTTATTTTAATGTCATTGGCGATTTTTGTTTCAGTAGCTAGTTTTGCTTGTTTGATTTCTTTTTTGCATTTCCTATTGATATCTTTATACTTCTGAAATGCTTTTTCTGTATTTTCAGCCTTCAAGATTTTAAACAATCTTTGTTTTTGTTTTATTATACTTTGTACAGTCTTATTCATCCATAGTGGTTACTTTTTATTCCTGGACATTTTATTACCAGAGGGTATAGGTTTTTACAGGACTCTAGGAGTATATCCTTAAACTTACCCCATTTATGTTCGGTATCAGGCTCGGTCTGGCCCGCCGGGGTACCGGGGAATCCCCCGGTAGGCCCCGGGCCCTCAGTGGGCCCCTGTGCCTTATATAGTGCGGGGGCCGGGCAGTGTATAGCGCCGTCCGGCCGCCGGTTTTTCGGGGCCAGCGGTATGTGCGGGCAGACTGGGCAGGGCCCCCATGCTGTGATGGGCCCCCTGTCCCACGCTCTGAGGGCCCCCCAGCCTTTCAATTACAAACTGCAGCGATAGCGCAAGTTCCATTCTATCGCTGCAGTTTGCTCGGCTGCAGAAGGACCTATGGTGACATCACAGCCATGTCACCATAGGTCCTGCACTGCGGAGGTCCCAGACCTGTGCTGCAGACCGCGTCGCTATTCAAATGTACGCGCATCTCTCAGACGCGCGTACATGTGAACATTGCAGCCGGTATCAGGACTGAGGTGGAGGAGCTGCAGATAGGCGTTAAGCAGAGCCGAAGAAAAAAAAAATAGTAGGTAATTGGATTATCGGTCTGGCGAGCGCTGACAATGCACAGGTTCCATAAAAGTTAAAGTTGTTTTATTGTTAAAATATTTCTGAATGCTCCTGTTATTCAGATAATACAACGCGTTTCAGCAATACTTCAATGCTTTCCTCAGGTATAACAGGAGTAGTTCTCAAGCAATAAATATATAGGGGTCGCACAGGTGGTGTTTTTGTGGGTGTGCCATTAATTAGAACTTTTGTTTCCTTTATACCAAATATATAGTGAAAATAAAATTTATTTGGTTTCATAATAAGATGGTTGTTAAAAAGATAGTTGTTAAAAATCCCTTTAAGGGTATTAATTATATAGTATAAATAAGATTTATAGTATATAGTAAAATTTATTATGTGAAGAAAATTATTTGAATTAAAATTAATAAAATTTTATAATTTTTAAAAATCGTTTCAGAGTTTTATTTTTCCCTTGTATATTTCATTAAGATTGTGTTCTCTATGTTTCTACTATGTATATTTTTCTACTATATATACATGTATTATAAAAAAATTTTTAGTTATAAATGAAGTTCCTTTAAGGATTTTTCTTATTTTCTCTTAAAGGGATTTTTTTCCTCTAAAAGGGATTTTTTTCTCTAAAAGGGATTTTTTACTACAGGAATCAGACATTTAGTGATCTTATCTGGCTACATTGTCCAATGTTAAATTGTGTCCTTCTGGGGCTAGAGTGCCCAGTTTAAAAATCCAAAAGCTTTCTCTCCTGGTTAATTTCATTAATGCTTCTGGATCTTTATTATCGACGGAGTCTATAATGATAAGGGTCATCTTTGTGTGATCCCTATTGTGCTGAATGCTGTAGTGTTTTGAGATACTATGTTGCATATAGCCATTTTTAATATTATGTCGGTGTTTGTTCAATCTGGAGTGCATTTCTTGTGTTGTTCGACCCACATATTGTGTGCCGCATGGGCATTCTAGAAGATAGATTACATATGTAGATTTACAATTAAAAGTATATTTTATTGGGAAGGTTTCCCCTGTAGTTTTGGAGGCAAAAGTTTTGGCTCCTTTTTTCATGACTTGACAGCAGAGGCATTTGGATGCTGTACAGGGGTAGCATCCCCAGAGGTTCGGATTATCTATTTTAATTATTTTTGGTTTTATGGATGTGTTGCTGGGTGCAACCATATTTCCTATGCTCCTATTTTTCCTATATATAATCGTTGGTTTATGAGGTATATGATCTGTTAAAATAGGGTCATTTTTCAAAATGAACCAATATTTGTTCATTAATTTTTCTATGTGGGTTCTCGGTTGGCAATATGTAGTGATTAAACTCCATTTTGAATATTTATTTTTTCTTTCTTTTTCCATTGTGTTTTCTTGTTTAGGTTGTAAGCATTTTTCTTGGGTGAGAAGATTTGTTTTTTTATAAGCATCTTGGATAAGTTTTTTTGGGTAGCCTTTTTCTAAAAACCGCTGCTTTAAAGTTTTAGATTCATTTTTGAAGTCATCATCGGCCGTACAGTTTTTCCTAATTCTCCTGTATTGTCCGTATGGGATGTTACGTATCCACCTTGGTAGGTGTCCGCTATCAAATTTAAGGTAACTATTGACATCCACCGTCTTAAAGTGTGTAGACGTTGTGATATTTCCAGTTCCATTACGGGTGATCTGTAGGTCCAGATATTGGATAGTTTTCTCTGAATAATTAGATGTGAAGGAAAGACCCCAACTGTTTCTGTTTAATTCTTTTATAAATTCTTTTGCTTCTGTTAGTGGACCCCTCCATATTATGAAGAGGTCATCGATAAAGCGACGGTATAAGGCTATATGTTCTCTGTATTTTGACTGCGCGATGGAGACGGATTCAAACGCACCCATAAACAGGTTTGCATAACTTGGTGCGAATCGCGTCCCCATCGCACAGCCTTTAGTTTGTCTGTAATAGGATCCTTCAAATTGAAATACATTGTTCTCCAATATAAATGCTATTGCCGTTGCTATAAATTGTCTTTGAATAGGGGGAATTTCTGTATCTTTTTTCAGAATTTCATCTATGACTTGTAAACCTTTATCGTGTGCTATGTTATTATATAGAGCGCATACATCCAATGTAATTAGAATGCTGTCCTCTAGAGGGGGTAAATTTAATAGTTCTTTTATTAATTGGGTTGAATCTTTCAAGTATGAGTCCAGTTGGACTACATATTCTTGTAAGAATAGATCTACATAGTGAGAAAGGTTGCTGGTAATAGAGTTTATTCCTGAAATTATTGGGCGTCCTGGTGGATTTATTGGGTCCTTATGTATTTTGGGTAGGTAATAAAAGTATGGTGTCATAAAATTTGTAATATTTAGAAATTTTTCTTCTTTTTTATTTAGTATTCCTTTCTCTGAGGCTTCCCTAATGATTCTACTATAATTGGTAAAAATCTGGGTCGAGGGATCTTGTTTTATTGGTTCATAGTACTCTCTATCATTTAGCATTTTATTACCTTCATTAATGTACCATGATCTGTTCATAATCACTATTCCTCCTCCTTTGTCTGCTCTTTTTATAACTATATTCTCATTTTCTCGTAAAGTGACAATAGCTCTTGATTCTCCTGATGTTAGATTCTTTTTTATTCTTGGGTTGATATAGGTTCTGATTTCTTTTAATATTATTTGTTGGAAAGTTTCCACATGTGAACCCTTATGGTGGATTGGGTAGAATTTACTGGTTTTATTTCTCGGGTTCACATGTCTAGTAATTAACTGTGGATCTTCAGTGTTATCTTGGTAGTTTGTGTGTTATGTACTTGCTTAGTCTGTCCTTTTCCTTTCTCTTCTATTATGAAATGCCTTTGTATTGTGATTTTTTTGAAAAAATTGTTCAGATCTAGGTATAACGAAAAGGTATCTAATCCTGAGTTGGGGCTATAGGAAAGCCCATGGTTCAGGAGTGATTTTTCGTCCTTCGTTAATATATGATCAGATATATTAAATATCCCTGTTGTTTCTACTGTTGTATTCATGTTAACCTCTCTTACGTCTATTTTATTTAGTTCAACATCTTTTTTCTGTTCTACTGTTGTACCGTCTTTATTTTTTTCGGTATGATCTCTTGTTTGTTCATTAAATCTTCCTCTATGCTGTCCAATTCCTCCTCTACATCCTCTCCTTCTCTTTTTCTTTTGGATTGTCGTCCTGGGATCACCCGAAAATAATGTGTAATTTTCATATTATTTATTTCTTTGGTTTTGACAGGGCTTTTTTCTTTGGTTTTGACAGGACTTATTTCTGTTAGATTATTTTTGTCTTCACCCGATGTTGAAGGATATATAGTTTCCTTTGATTGTATGGGACTTATTATAATAGAGGAGGATTCTTCATGTATTGTTAGTATTGAGAGATCGAGGAATTGTGCAATATCCTCATTATCTATATTTCCTTTTTGTATTTCACTAGTTTTTAATATAGTGTTTTTCATGTTTGGACTGTTCAAGATAGGACTGATCGTGGTGGTATTCATCCTTACAGTAGGAGCCGGTGTTCCATTAGAAGTTATATTCTGTAGAAGGCTATTTGCTTCTATTGTGGATTTTATTAATACAGAAGTGTTACTAGATACTGGTTCATGAATTTTTATTTGATTGATCCCATTTTCGGGAGTGGGGTCGAATTCCATGGATGTTATACTTTGGTCAAGAGATGAAGTTATATTGTCGTTCTGAGTAATATATCTAGTATTTGTTTTGGTCTTATTTCTAAGTTTGGATTTATGTTGCTCATAATAGTTCTTTTGTTTTTCCGACATGAGGTAATTGGAATAATTGGATTCCTGGTTACTTCTTTTGTGATTAGTTTTATTGGTAATTTCGGGTTTATTTATTGGTTGTTCTTTTTGATTCATTATTTTTTTATTATTTTTATTTATATTTATGTTTGTATTTTGTTGTGGAATGGATTTGATACTAATATCCTTATTCATCAAACTTTGATGGTTGGTTTTGGTGTCTATAGTATCCTCATTCTTAGCACTAATGAGAGTTATCTTATGTTTATCTTTCAGATAATTTATTGCTTTTTTCTTTAATAATTCTTCTTCGTATTTATCTAAAGTTATTTTCAGTATAAGGTCTATTTCTTTATAGTCGTAGGTATGTATGTAGAGATTAAGGGTTAATCTCAGTTTATTTAGTTCAATTATAGCTTCTTCGGCTGTGCGGGTATTTTTCCTTATAATTAATTTTATCAAGGAAAAGGACAGACTAAGCAAGTACATAACACACAAAAATACCAAGATAACACTGAAGATCCACAGTTAATTACTAGACATGTGAACCCGAGAAATAAAACCAGTAAATTCAACAAACTTGCTTAGTCTGTCCTTTTCCTTGATAAAATTAATTATAAGGAAAAATACCCGCACAGCCGAAGAAGCTATAATTGAACTAAATAAACTGAGATTAACCCTTAATCTCTACATACATACCTACGACTATAAAGAAATAGACCTTATACTGAAAATAACTTTAGATAAATACGAAGAAGAATTATTAAAGAAAAAAGCAATAAATTATCTGAAAGATAAACATAAGATAACTCTCATTAGTGCTAAGAATGAGGATACTATAGACACCAAAACCAACCATCAAAGTTTGATGAATAAGGATATTAGTATCAAATCCATTCCACAACAAAATACAAACATAAATATAAATAAAAATAATAAAAAAATAATGAATCAAAAAGAACAACCAATAAATAAACCCGAAATTACCAATAAAACTAATCACAAAAGAAGTAACCAGGAATCCAATTATTCCAATTACCTCATGTCGGAAAAACAAAAGAACTATTATGAGCAACATAAATCCAAACTTAGAAATAAGACCAAAACAAATACTAGATATATTACTCAGAACGACAATATAACTTCATCTCTTGACCAAAGTATAACATCCATGGAATTCGACCCCACTCCCGAAAATGGGATCAATCAAATAAAAATTCATGAACCAGTATCTAGTAACACTTCTGTATTAATAAAATCCACAATAGAAGCAAATAGCCTTCTACAGAATATAACTTCTAATGGAACACCGGCTCCTACTGTAAGGATGAATACCACCACGATCAGTCCTATCTTGAACAGTCCAAACATGAAAAACACTATATTAAAAACTAGTGAAATACAAAAAGGAAATATAGATAATGAGGATATTGCACAATTCCTCGATCTCTCAATACTAACAATACATGAAGAATCCTCCTCTATTATAATAAGTCCCATACAATCAAAGGAAACTATATATCCTTCAACATCGGGTGAAGACAAAAATAATCTAACAGAAATAAGTCCTGTCAAAACCAAAGAAAAAAGCCCTGTCAAAACCAAAGAAATAAATAATATGAAAATTACACATTATTTTCGGGTGATCCCAGGACGACAATCCAAAAGAAAAAGAGAAGGAGAGGATGTAGAGGAGGAATTGGACAGCATAGAGGAAGATTTAATGAACAAACAAGAGATCATACCGAAAAAAATAAAGACGGTACAACAGTAGAACAGAAAAAAGATGTTGAACTAAATAAAATAGACGTAAGAGAGGTTAACATGAATACAACAGTAGAAACAACAGGGATATTTAATATATCTGATCATATATTAACGAAGGACGAAAAATCACTCCTGAACCATGGGCTTTCCTATAGCCCCAACTCAGGATTAGATACCTTTTCGTTATACCTAGATCTGAACAATTTTTTCAAAAAAATCACAATACAAAGGCATTTCATAATAGAAGAGAAAGGAAAAGGACAGACTAAGCAAGTACATAACACACAAACTACCAAGATAACACTGAAGATCCACAGTTAATTACTAGACATGTGAACCCGAGAAATAAAACCAGTAAATTCTACCCAATCCACCATAAGGGTTCACATGTGGAAACTTTCCAACAAATAATATTAAAAGAAATCAGAACCTATATCAACCCAAGAATAAAAAAGAATCTAACATCAGGAGAATCAAGAGCTATTGTCACTTTACGAGAAAATGAGAATATAGTTATAAAAAGAGCAGACAAAGGAGGAGGAATAGTGATTATGAACAGATCATGGTACATTAATGAAGGTAATAAAATGCTAAATGATAGAGAGTACTATGAACCAATAAAACAAGATCCCTCGACCCAGATTTTTACCAATTATAGTAGAATCATTAGGGAAGCCTCAGAGAAAGGAATACTAAATAAAAAAGAAGAAAAATTTCTAAATATTACAAATTTTATGACACCATACTTTTATTACCTACCCAAAATACATAAGGACCCAATAAATCCACCAGGACGCCCAATAATTTCAGGAATAAACTCTATTACCAGCAACCTTTCTCACTATGTAGATCTATTCTTACAAGAATATGTAGTCCAACTGGACTCATACTTGAAAGATTCAACCCAATTAATAAAAGAACTATTAAATTTACCCCCTCTAGAGGACAGCATTCTAATTACATTGGATGTATGCGCTCTATATAATAACATAGCACACGATAAAGGTTTACAAGTCATAGATGAAATTCTGAAAAAAGATACAGAAATTCCCCCTATTCAAAGACAATTTATAGCAACGGCAATAGCATTTATATTGGAGAACAATGTATTTCAATTTGAAGGATCCTATTACAGACAAACTAAAGGCTGTGCGATGGGGACGCGATTCGCACCAAGTTATGCAAACCTGTTTATGGGTGCGTTTGAATCCGTCTCCATCGCGCAGTCAAAATACAGAGAACATATAGCCTTATACCGTCGCTTTATCGATGACCTCTTCATAATATGGAGGGGTCCACTAACAGAAGCAAAAGAATTTATAAAAGAATTAAACAGAAACAGTTGGGGTCTTTCCTTCACATCTAATTATTCAGAGAAAACTATCCAATATCTGGACCTACAGATCACCCGTAATGGAACTGGAAATATCACAACGTCTACACACTTTAAGACGGTGGATGTCAATAGTTACCTTAAATTTGATAGCGGACACCTACCAAGGTGGATACGTAACATCCCATACGGACAATACAGGAGAATTAGGAAAAACTGTACGGCCGATGATGACTTCAAAAATGAATCTAAAACTTTAAAGCAGCGGTTTTTAGAAAAAGGCTACCCAAAAAAACTTATCCAAGATGCTTATAAAAAAACAAATCTTCTCACCCAAGAAAAATGCTTACAACCTAAACAAGAAAACACAATGGAAAAAGAAAGAAAAAATAAATATTCAAAATGGAGTTTAATCACTACATATTGCCAACCGAGAACCCACATAGAAAAATTAATGAACAAATATTGGTTCATTTTGAAAAATGACCCTATTTTAACAGATCATATACCTCATAAACCAACGATTATATATAGGAAAAATAGGAGCATAGGAAATATGGTTGCACCCAGCAACACATCCATAAAACCAAAAATAATTAAAATAGATAATCCGAACCTCTGGGGATGCTACCCCTGTACAGCATCCAAATGCCTCTGCTGTCAAGTCATGAAAAAAGGAGCCAAAACTTTTGCCTCCAAAACTACAGGGGAAACCTTCCCAATAAAATATACTTTTAATTGTAAATCTACATATGTAATCTATCTTCTAGAATGCCCATGCGGCACACAATATGTGGGTCGAACAACACAAGAAATGCACTCCAGATTGAACAAACACCGACATAATATTAAAAATGGCTATATGCAACATAGTATCTCAAAACACTACAGCATTCAGCACAATAGGGATCACACAAAGATGACCCTTATCATTATAGACTCCGTCGATAATAAAGATCCAGAAGCATTAATGAAATTAACCAGGAGAGAAAGCTTTTGGATTTTTAAACTGGGCACTCTAGCCCCAGAAGGACACAATTTAACATTGGACAATGTAGCCAGATAAGATCACTAAATGTCTGATTCCTGTAGTAAAAAATCCCTTTTAGAGAAAAAAATCCCTTTTAGAGGAAAAAAATCCCTTTAAGAGAAAATAAGAAAAATCCTTAAAGGAACTTCATTTATAACTAAAAATTTTTTTATAATACATGTATATATAGTAGAAAAATATACATAGTAGAAACATAGAGAACACAATCTTAATGAAATATACAAGGGAAAAATAAAACTCTGAAACGATTTTTAAAAATTATAAAATTTTATTAATTTTAATTCAAATAATTTTCTTCACATAATAAATTTTACTATATACTATAAATCTTATTTATACTATATAATTAATACCCTTAAAGGGATTTTTAACAACTATCTTTTTAACAACCATCTTATTATGAAACCAAATAAATTTTATTTTCACTATATATTTGGTATAAAGGAAACAAAAGTTCTAATTAATGGCACACCCACAAAAACACCACCTGTGCGACCCCTATATATTTATTGCTTGAGAACTACTCCTGTTATACCTGAGGAAAGCATTGAAGTATTGCTGAAACGCGTTGTATTATCTGAATAACAGGAGCATTCAGAAATATTTTAACAATAAAACAACTTTAACTTTTATGGAACCTGTGCATTGTCAGCGCTCGCCAGACCGATAATCCAATTACCTACTATATGCTCACTCCCCTTTGAGGGATTCGGTCAGAGCTGCAGCAAGACATAGGCACTCCATTTCGAAGTGAAACCCTCAGCTGGAGAACGGTGGATCGCTGTAATACTCCAGGACCCAGAGTGCCGGGGATTTCAGGAGGAACCAGCGGTCCTGATTCCGGACATCTCCAACAAAGATCACGATCTAATAGGATCGCCACCAAGGCTTCAAACCCCTAATCCATATTGAATCGGAGGATTCATACAACCAACACCGGGGTTGTGCGAGGGCGCACAACCTCACCAGGTGAGCAAACTCTTATTCCTCTAAATCTAATCCTAGAGCCGCGGGTACTGCTCATAGGCGCTACTTTTCTTTTTTTAGTGAAGAAAAAAAAAAAACATCCATTCTCACTTCTCCTCCTCGTTCCCACGGTGCTCCAGTTGCTTCTTCTAGACTGCAGGACACAGCCCCCTAGGTGATCCCGTCCTCTGCACGGAGCCACCGCTGCAGGTGACTTCATAGCTTTACTGCAGTTGAATGCTTTACAGCGCCACAAAGCATTTAACTGCAGTAAAGCCATGATGGCATCCTGCGGCGGCGGCTCCGTGCACCGGACGAGATCATGGAGGGGTCTGTGTCCTGCGGTCTGGTAAGGTAAGGACAGCGCAGGAACGGAGAACAGGTGAGAATAAGGGTAAGTTCACACAGTACGTTTTTTGCGGCGTTTTGCGCTTTTTTCGGGTGTGTTTTTGCTCAGAAAACTGGATGACTTTGCTTCCCCAGCAATGTCTATCAGTTTTCATTTTTGCTGTCTGAACACGACATTGTTTTTTAGCTGCGTTTTTGTGGTGCCCACAAAAATGCAGCATGTCACTTATTTTTGCATTTTTCACTGCGTTTTTCACCCATTGAGTTCAATGAGATGTTCAAAAACGCAATGAAAAACGCAAATTGCAAATATAGCTGCATTTTAGTGCGTTTCTATGACTAAAAACGCAGCTATAAACGCAAGGGGTGGGTAGTAAAGTGACATGTACAGGAAGAGGATTCCTTCTGTCAGTAAACACAGAAGCGTGAATCCTCCTGGTACCACCACCGCTGCTTCCATCTCCCGCCCGGCGCCATGTCCGCTCCCGTGTGGCGCCATGTCCGGGCCGGAGATAGAAGCGACTGAAAATCAAAAGTGAACAGTAGAAAAAAAAATTTCATACTCACCTGTCCTGGCACATGTCCGCTCCCAGCTCCTCTTCCCGGTACCGCCACCATTGCTCCGGCTGTGTGCACATTCCCACGCACGTCCGATGGATGCAGGACCTGCCGCTGATCAGCTGATACGGTCACCTGAGCTCCCGAGTGCAGCCTAGACTGTACCGCGAGTGCCGAGTGACTGATTTCCTGGCGCTTGCAGTCAGTTAATGACAGCTGCAGACAGGCCGGGGTGATCTCCGGAGTTCAGGTGAGAGCAGGGGAGATCAGCCCGGCCTGTCTGCAGCTGACATAAACTGAGTCGCAAGCGCCGGAAAATCAATCACTCGGCGCTCGCTGTACAGTCTCGGCTGCACTCCGGAGCTCAGGTGAGAGCTCCGGAGTGTAATGCAAGGTACCTGAATCCAGGCCTGGCATTACTGGAGTTTCTTCCGGTAGCCAGTCTGATGCTGCGTGACAGAAGTGAGTAGTTTTTTGGGTTTTTTTCACTGATGCATCAGCTGATTGTATAAACAGCTTTTATACAATCAGCTGATGTGTCATGTGATTCAGGCCCTTGAACCTGACACATCATCTGATTGCTTTGCCTTCCAGCAAACCGATCAGATGATATTGGATCCGGATTGGACGGCGTGGGACCCTTGACCAAGGATTACTGCGGAGGGGGGTTCTTTATTTCAATAAAGATGGAGTCACTAATTGTGTTTGTGTTTTATTTCTAATAAAAATATTTTTCTGTGTGTTGTTTTTTTTTATCTTTACTAGAAATTCATGGTGGCCATGTCTAATATTGGCGTGACACCATGAATTTCGGGCTTAGGGACAGTTGATAATATACAGCTAGCCCTAACCCCATTATTACCCAGCGAGCCACCCATCACCAGGGCAGCTGGAAGAGTTGAATACAGCGCCAGAAGATGGCGCTTCTATGAAAGTTCCATTTTCTGGGGTGGCTGCGGACTGCAATTCGCAGCAGGGGTGCCCAGAAAGTTTGGGCACCCTGCACTGTGGATTCCAAACCCCAGCTGCCTAGTTGTACCTGGCTGGACACAAAAATTGGGCGAAGCCCACATCATTTTTTTTTTTTTATTGCATGAAATTCATGAAATAATTAAGAAAAAAAAACAAACAAACAAGGGCTTCCCTATATTTTTGGTTCCCATCCGGGTACAAAGAGGCAGCTGGGGGTTGGGGGCAGCCCGTACCTGCCTGCTGTACCTGGCTAGCATACAAAAATATGGCGAAGCCCACGTCATTTTTTGGGGGGCAAAACACTCCTGCATACAGTCCTGGATGGAGGATGCTGAGCCTTGTAGTTCTGCAGCTGCTGTCTGCTCTCCTCCATACACTAGTGGATGGAGTATGCTGAGCCTATAGTTCTGCTCCCCCTGCCTCTCCTTCCAGCATACAGTCCTGGATGGAGTATGCTGAGCCTTGTAGTTCTGCAGCTGTCTGCTCTCCTGCATACACTAGTGGAGAATGAAGAACATATTGAAGAAGGAAATGACAGACCTTTTTTCTTTTTCTTTTTTTGCCAACAATCTTTAATGGCATTGTTCACTGATAAAAAAAACGCATAAAAACGCAGTGAGCAAAAACGCAGCAAAACGCGGTAAAAACGCATGCGTATTTTTGCCGCGTTTTTTTGCCGCAAAAAACGCACAAACGCAGCATCAAAAAAACGCAGTGTGTGAACTTATGCTAACGTGTGTGTGTGTGAACAACGGCATAATAGGGGACAGGAAGGGGACTGGAATGAGGACATTACTAAAGGATGGGGGGCCCATTCATACACTGTACAAGGATGGGGGGCCCATTCATACACTGCACACGGATGGGGGGGCCCGTTACCTATATACAGATCTCTTGATTATAAAGTCATCTGTGATCACTGTATTACCTGTACACTGACACTATATACAGAGCTCCTGTGTGTAATGGCACTGATGGTAATATTAGTGTTATTAGTATTGTGGTTTTTATTCATGATCATTTATTGTAGTATTCATCACTGTGTAGTAGTAATATGTGGTCTTGTCATGGTTTGGTGGTATTTGTCTCTTGTATGTAGTATTACTTGGTAGTCTGGTCATAGTGTCGTGGTATTTCTCCCTTGTATGTGGCAATATTTGGTTACTATGTGGTCTCATTATGGTGTGGCAGTATTACTCTCTTGTATGTGGTTGTGTTTAATCACTATGTATTGGTAATATGTTATCTGGGACGGTGTGGCAGTATTTCCCCCTTGTATGTGGTATTATTTGTCTTGATATAGTGGATTGTGTTGTGTTTGGAGGTCACTTTTTCTCTCAATCAATATGGGGAAAATTCTTTATTTCCAATAGTTTAAATACTTGAATGTTTAACCCCTCGCTGTCCTATCACTATTGCACTGCAGCAAATATGCACTTACAGAGGTTCTTCAGTGAAAACAAGTAATCTCCTTTACTAAGGCCACGTGCACACAGTATTTGTGAGTTTTTTACCTCAGTATTTGAAGCCAAAACCAGGAATTGTAAAATCAGTAAAATGAAAAGAAGGGTATAATAGAAAGATGGGCACCGCTTCTGCATTTTTCACCCACTCCTGATTTTGGCTACAAATACTGATGTAAGATACTGATCAAATACTGAAAGTGTGAACGTGGCCTAAGCATAAGTGATATCTTATTCATCAGTGGGGTCCGATTGCTGGGACCTGAACTGATTGGCAAAATGTGCAACTTTTATCCCCATTACACTGGAGTTCATGTCTGACCCGATCCCTGATCCATTCATTCCTCAGTGGCTGCGAGCGCTGTGCTTGTTTTTATCTGACTGCTCCACAGAGGATGAATGGAGCTGCGGTCACACATCCCACCCCACAGAGGATGACTGGAGCTGCGTTCACACATCCCACCCCACAGAGGATGAATGGAGCTGCGATCACACATCCCACCCCACAGAGGATGACTGGAGCTGCGGTCACACACCCCACCCCACAGAGGATGACTGGAGCTGCGGTCACACATCCCACCCCACAGAGGATGACTGGAGCTGCGGTCACACATCCCACCCCACAGAGGATGAATGGAGCTGCGGTCACACATCCCACCCCACAGAGGATGAATGGAGCTGCGATCACACACCCCACCCCACAGAGGATGAATGGAGCTGCGGTCACACATCCCACCCACAGAGGATGAATGGAGCTGCGATCACACACCCCACCCCACAGAGGATGAATGGAGCTGCGGTCACACATCCCACCCCACAGAGGATGAATGGAGCTGCGGTCACACACCCCACCCCACAGAGGATGAATGGAGCTGCGGTCACACATCCCACCCCACAGAGGATGAATGGAGCTGCGGTCACAGATCCCACCTGCTGCCGCTGCATTGTATAATGGGCATATAAGTGTCCTGTCAGGGATAAAAGTTCCTCATTCTTCCGGTCGGTTCGGTTTCCACTGGTCTGGTTCCACCGATCAATAAGTTATAACCTACCGAATCTGTGGATCGGTGATAACTTGTCACCAAAGATCCCATTACTGCAAACTACTGTAATTGTACAGAGTTATTGTGTGTGTGCACAGGAGATGTGCAGGAGCCGCCTGTGCTTTACAGTCAGCGCTAAACTATAACGGGCATAGCAGCTAATAGATATTTTCATGTAGTTATAGGGTGGGCCCCTAGAGTTATTTGCCCTGGTAGGCCCCAGACACCCCAGTCCGACCCTGTTCGGTATCCCCAGTTATCATGACATTGTCCCAATCTACACAATTAACCCCTTAACGACCGCGGGCAGTAAAATTACGTCCTAGCGGTCATAACGTTACTGCCCGCGGTCTGCTGGCAGCAGCATGCTGAGATCGGCACACATCTCAGCTGATTTTCACAGCTGAGATGTGTGCCTGCTAGGCACGAGCAGAATCGTTATTTGCTCGTGCCGTTTAACCCCTTATATGGCGCTGTCAATATGTGACAGTGCCATTATAAGCGCGATCGCGGTAAACTTTTACTTACCGCCCGATACCGGAAGTCACGTGACGCGATCACGTGACTTCCGATAGTTGTCATGGTAGCACAGGGTCATGTGATGACTCCTGTACTACACATGACTTGCCTTCACTTTCGCTGTGCCCGCTGCACAGTGAAAAAGACAGTGAGCGTATCTGCTGTTTACAGCTAGGTAGCTGTGATCAGCAGATAGTGCAGAGTGATCGGACTGCTGATCGCAATAGCCCCCTAGGGGGACTAGTAAAATAAAAAAAAAAGTAAAAAAAAAAGTTTCAAAAAATTAAAAAAAAAACCTAAAAGTTCAAATCACCCCCCATTCGCCCCATTGAAAATTAAAGGGTTAAAAAAATAAAAAATATACACACATTTAGTATCGCCGCATTCAGAAACGCCCGATCTATCAAAATATAAAATCAATTAATCTGATCAGTATACGGCGTAGCGGCAAAAAAATTTAAAACGCCAAAATGAAGTTTTTTTGTTTCCACAACTTTTGCGCAAAATGCAATAAGAGGAGATCAAAACGTAGCATCTGCGCAAAAATGATACCGTTAAAAACGTCAGCTCGAGACGCAAAAAATAAGCCATAAAGTATAGAAGCACGGTCTGATAGAGCGCTAAGGAGGCCACAGTATTAGATTAATTTTTTTTAGAATTTATTGTTTTCTATCAGCCACAACGCGTTTCGATATACACATATTGATATGATATCCACCTATATTGATATTGATATGATATCCACCTGATGAAGATATTGTGTATATCGAAACGCGTTGTGGCTGATAGATTAATTTTTTTTAGAATTTATTGTTTTCTAATACTGTGGCCTCCTTAGCGCTCTATCAGACTGTGCTTCTATACTTTACTGCTGATCTTCCCTCTTGTGGGTTCACGGCAAGAGCTGCTTGGTACGGAGGTCAGATTACCAGAGACGCCCAGTGATCTGTCATGTGACCAGCTCCTCAGGAAATTGCTTCCCTGGATGGACATCGTGGGCTAACAGGTCAGAAGATCACTGACTCCACACTCCTGCCTTATACCGTAGTTGTGCGAGGGCTGCACAACCACATCAGGTGAGCAGATTCCTTTTCTTCTCCTCACCGCTATCTCCCAGAACCTTCACATGCGCTCCCTTGTTTAATTTTTATCCAGGCAAAAAATAAGCCGTCACTGAGCCATAGATCCCGAAAAATGAGAACACTACGGGTCACGGAATATGGCGTAAAATGTGCGCCACTTTTTTCGGACAAACTTCCAATTTTTTTTAACCCCTTATATAAAAGTAAACCTATACATGTTTGGTGTCTACGAACTCGCACTGACCTGAGGCATCACACCCACACATCAGTTTTACCATATAGTGAACACAGTGAATAAAATATCTCAAAAACCATAGTGCTATCGCACTTTCTTTGCAGTTTTTCTGCATTTGGAATTTTTTTGCCGTTTTCCAGTACACTATATGGTAAAACTGATGGTTTCTTTTAAAAGTACAGCTCGTTCCGCAAAAAATGAGCCCTCACATGACCATATTGACTGTAAAATAAAAAAGTTACGTCTCTCAGAAAAAGAATGGCAAAAAAAAAAACAGAAAGCGAAAAATCGGCCGATTGTGCAGGGGTTAAGCTGTTCCCTTAATTTGTTGAAATCAGCTTTCTTAAAATTCCAGGTTTGACTTCCTGTTCCGGTCCTGGCTGAGGAGGCAGCATAGAGGAGAAGCTCCCGACACCCCTCTGAGAAACCGACGATAAACAGCATACCCGGGCAAGTGAGCGAGCAGAGAGCAGCACGTCTGGTAGCAGGAAGCACACAGCTATGGAGCGGTACTTACTGAGGAGTGCTGGTGGTGGTGAGGGGACCTGCAGGAGTGGAGATCCTGACTGCCGGCGGGGAGAAGAGGAGACTGACATGGCACCTACAAGCCTGATGGAGGAGGAGCCAGAGTCCCCAGTGCAAGATGTGGTAATGGAAGCCAGGAGAGGGAGAAGTGAAGGAGATGAGAGCGGGGGGTCGGGGGAGGATGGAGCAGGAGAGAAATCGCTGCAGGGGATTGCAGAGGGAGAAACACAATGGATAGAGGAAGGGGACATGGAGGAACAAGAAAGAGAGGAGGAGGAGGAGTGCAGCAAGCAAAGAGTGGCCAGAGACGCAGGAGACCGGACTGATCACTTAGACATGCAATATAAGGTGTCTAATCATGATAAATGCCAGCAGAAGCTGCATGTCAGAAACAGTAACATTCCTTCTAAAGCAAACAAGAAACTGCCGGCCACACCATTATCTAAATACTGTAAACAAATGGGGGAGGGTGGAAAATCCCCAGCTCAGAATAAGAGAACTAAGAAACCAGCACCACCTGCAGGCCAAGACAAGCATGCACAAGAGCTCAATGTTGATTATAAAAAATTGGCTGCCGAAGTGACATCACAGCTGTCAAAAGAGATTAAAGTGGCCATTGAAACAGCCATACAAACATCCCTAGCAGCTATGCAAAAGCAGATTAGTGGACATGCATCTAGACTGGCAGAAACAGAGCAGAGAATATCTGACTCAGAGGAGAAAATAATGGCTATGCAAGAGCAAATAGCAGCTCTAGTGAAATCTAACGATTATTTGAGAGATAAAGCGGAAGACTTAGAGAACCGATCGAGGCGAAATAATCTGCGCATTGTGGGGCTGCCAGAATCGGTATCTTTGGGACAGCTGGATAACATATGTGAACAGGAGTTACCTCAGGCCCTGGGCATTAAGGCTAAATTCAGAGTGGAAAGAGCGCACAGAGTGGGACCACTGAGACAACAAGAAGCGAATAGGGGAGAGGATCCAAACCCAAACAAGAAAGCCCCGCTGAGGGCTAGACAAGTGATAGTCAAATATCTTGATTATAAACATAAAGAGGAAATACTGAGGGCCTTTAGAGACAGACAGCGACCATTGCATTACCAAGGCAACAGACTGCTAATTTTCGGCGATTATTCAGCAGAAGTCTCCAGAAAGAGAAAAGAATTCAGCAAAGTATGTTCATTCCTGTATAACAAAAAAGTCAAGTGCCAACTGCTATACCCTGCCACACTGAAAGTCAGAAATCTTAATGGCTCGTTTGCATATTACAAAGACTTTAAAGAAGCAGAGCGTACTCTCATGGCAGAACAAGATAAGAATCGGGCTGATGGACAAAAAAGAGGAAACAATGGAGAAGGGACCAGCAGAGGAGGATCTCCAAGAGGCCCAGGGAAAGACTCGAGAAGCTTTGAGGAGCAATCGCGGGTGGAGAGTAGAGAGGAAAGGAGATTGAGCCCAAAACAACAAAATAATCCTCGCTTGGAACACAGAGACTAACTGTTGGAAATGGTTCATGATAACTGAACTGAACTAGATATTGCTGGTCCTGTTCTCGCACTCTCTCACTCTCTTGATTTCACTCTCTCATGTTCAGTTTTGCTTTCACGCTTGCTATCAGTTTCACTTTCAGTCTTACTCCTAACGTTCAGTCTTACACTCTCACACTCACTCTCAGTCTCACACTTTTTTTTTTTTTTTTTTTTTTTTTTTCTCCCTCCCTTACATATTCAGTCTCATTTTCAGTTTCACGCTTACTTTCAGTTTCACACTCACTCTCATACTCAGTTTCATTTTCAGTCTCACGCTCACTTTCAGTACCTCACGCGCTCTGTCTCACTCTTTTTCTCTCGCATATTCAGTCTCACGCTTACTTTCAGTTCCACTTCCAGATTCACTTTCATTCTTACTTTCACTCGCCTTTGTCCAGGAACGACTTCCAGGCGTAAATGAAGTGGATCTGTCTGCTCTGAGTGCGGGGATGACCACCAGAAAATAGAGCTAAGTTGGACTTGAAGTCCTTATAGAGTTTTTGTCATACTGTACTATTTTTGCCATTATTTAAGGCTTGTTCATGTGACTCATGTGAATCCGGGGCTAGAACGTATACTCTAAGGGGGGTGACTAGGGAGCTCAACAGTTTGGCTAGGAAAAGGGGAAGTCATCAGCATGGCGAAAAGAGCCAAAAATTTCCCAGAAGGGAAAACGTGTTCTACAGTTACTTGTTTATTGTTATATTTGTTATACATACAAGGTGGGGAAAAGATATATCAAGCCTGGGGGGCAAATTCTATACCTGGTAATAATTGTCTCGTCTCTTGTGAGTTCAGGGCCCACAGGGGAGGAAGTAGTAAGAGCAAAATACAAAGGCAAATATGGTACAAATAACTACATGGAATGTGAAAGGCTTGAGATCTCCTAACAAACGAGCAATGATACTAAGACATCTGAAAAGACTAAAAACAGATATTGCATTATTACAGGAAACGCATTTGAGGAAGGAGGACTTTTTCCGCATGAAGAAATACTGGGTGGGTACTGTATATGGGGCAGAGGCACAAGGTAGGAAAGCGGGGACAATGATTCTAATACATAAACAGCTCAGCCATGAAGTAGTGACACACGAGGCAGACGACCAGGGACGGTGGCAGCATTTAACAATCATTAGTCCAGCGGGTAAATTAAGTATCTATAATGTTTACGGTCCAAACTCCCAACAGAGCATATTTCATGATGGCATAAAGGCCAGCATACTAGCAGATGGGGAGACCAACATCATAGTAGGAGGTGATTTTAACACAGTTCCAGACTCAGCTGAAGACAGGAGGAGGGGGAAGGAGAGGACAGGGGATGTGGACAGAAGGCCGGACCATAGGGATGTGACATTAGAAGACGTGGGTTTGAAGGACATCTGGAGATTAGCTCACCCGCATGATAGAGAATATACACACTTCTCGCATCCTCATGATAGCTGGTCGCGTATTGATCAATTTTGGATTTCTCAAGGCCTAGTTAATCGGGCACAAGAATGTGTGATAGAAAACATGGTGATATCTGATCATAGTCCGTTGAGATTGGGTATCAGAGAGCAGTTCAAGAGAGGTACAGATATCATATGGAGATTTCCATCATTTCTTCTCAGACAAGATAATTTCCACAGGGTATTACGAGAGTGGTGGGGAGAATTCACAGAGGAAAACAAGGAACACAAAGGGAACCCAGTGCTATACTGGGAAACGGCAAAAGCGGTCTTGAGGGGTCGCCTGATTGGATGTGCGGCCATGATCAAAAGGAAGACCAATGAGAATTATAATGACCAGAGTGAAGCAGTGCGGGTAGCATACACAAAGTATTTGGCTAATAGATCTCCCACGACGAAAGACAGATGGTTGGAGGCAAAAAGGGGGTTCGACGAATGGGCAAAAAAAAAGGAACAATTATTTTGGTCACACAGGGAAGCAGAGCTACATAGATTTGGCAACAAGGCGGGGAGGATGCTGGCAAATTTGGCAAGGGGTAGCAGGAAAATGACAGTGATTTCCAAACTAAAAAGAAAGGGGGGGGAGGTGACCACAGATCCTAAGGAAATTAATAAATTGCTGGGACATTTTTATAGAAAACTATATGGGCCAGGAAACAATGACATGACTGACGAGGCAGAGTGGTTAAGACAAGCGCACTTGCCTAGCGTAACAGAGGAAGATCTGAGTGACCTAAATGCAGATATCACAGTTGAGGAGGTGACTAGAACAATCGGGGAGCTTAACACCAACAAGGCACCAGGCCCCGACGGTTTTAACAGCGAGTTTTATAAGGCTATGAGGGATCTGATCTCGCCAGATTTAACTGCGGTATTTAATGCATTTTTGGAAGGAGAGGAAATTCCTAAAAATTCAAACGTAGCATATATCAAATTACTCCCTAAGGGAACTAAAGACCTGGATGATCCCTCTAGTTATAGACCCATATCACTTATAAACCAGGATTTAAAAATAATATCTAAGATTATGGCTAATAGATTGGCCATGATTCTTCCAAGGATCATTACAGAGCATCAGGTAGGGTTTATTAAAGGGAGAAATGCTGTCACTAATATCCGGAAGACAATACTAGTGGTGGATGCGGTGAGATTGGATCAGATAGAGAGGGGGGCAAGACCCGCTCTAGTTACACTCGACGCAGAAAAAGCGTTTGACAATGTAAATTGGAGCTGGCTGGACAAAGTACTAGAGGCCACAGGGATTGTAGGCAAAATGAGGCTTTACATTAGGAATCTTTACGCTAACTCGGGAGCTAGGATACACACTCCAGGTTTTTTATCAGACGTGTTCCCTTTGATGAAGGGAACAAGACAAGGCTGTCCGCTATCTCCCCTCCTATTCGACTTGGCCATTGAACCATTGTCAAGAATATTGCAGGGCCCGAATAGTTTTAAAGGGATTAAGGTAAGGGGAACTGAAATAAAGACAGCACTTTTTGCCGATGATGTCATACTATATATGGGGGACCCTAGCGTGGATTTGCCACAGACTCTAGCCCTAATTGAAAAATTTGGATTAGTCTCAGGATTCAAATTGAATAAAAAAAAGTGTGAGATCCTGTTCCTAAAAGGGGGGAATGTAAGGGATGGTTGTATATGTGGCATTCCTATAGCACAGACATCACTTAAATATCTGGGAATTCATATAGGAAGAACGGTGGAATCAATTTACGAGATGAATTATGGCCCACTAATTAGGAAAATTATAGCACAACTAAAGGGTTGGAAGGGTCTGCCTCTACCACTACTGGCAAGGTGCCACCTGATAAAAATGATGAGCTTTCCTAGACTGTTGTACCCATTCCAGACGATCCCGATATTGCTAAAACTGAGGGACGTAAATAGGCTCAACTCAGCGTATGCGGATTTTATATGGCGGGGAAGGAAACCTAGAATAAAGTTACGAACATTGATGAAGTCAACGGAGGAAGGAGGTCTTAGTTTCCCGGATGTTCGGGGTTATAACCTGGTGTGTATAATGAGACATGTGTTTGATTGGTTGAGAGGAACAAGCAGGCACTCAGACTATGGCATGGAAGCCAAGTATGCATCACCGTGGGATTTGGCGTCCATTTTACACTCCCCATTGTCCAGGGCGGATGGGCATATAAGGAACTCAATCTTATTCCGAGACACTATGCTAACATGGAAACTGGTAAGAAAGAAATTGGGACTGTCATGGAAAGTATCTAAGTACTTAAATCCCTGGGCATCTCCGAACTTTCCCATGGGACGGGAAAATAAGCTATTTACTAGATGGAAAGAGAAGGGCGTCGAGAGAATGAAGGATGTCATGAATGTGGAGGAGAGAAGGTGGCTGACAGGACGGGAAGTGCTTGACAAGTATGAACTTAATAGCTCACATATCATCCAGTATGAACAACTGAAGCATGGAGTATTTGTAGATTTGGGGGAGCTTGGAAAGGAATTGAATAAGAGTTTGATTGATGAGCTTATGGAAAGTGATGTAGCAAGTGTAAATGTTTCCAAAATTTACCGAACATTTCGGGGAATGCTTATATCTGGGGAGGATAGCCGTACTCTAACAGCGTGGGGGAAACAATTGAAAGGGCAGGAAGTTGTAGGGGATATATTGAAGGGCTGGGTACAGATGCGGAAACATGTTACCAATGAGAGATGGAGAGACACCCAATTTAGAATTTTACACAGGGCTATTATGGGCTTCAACATTCCGGGAAGAGATATGCGGTGTCCTAAATGTCAAAGAGAAAAAACAGATATGCTACATGGACTATGGGAGTGTAAGGAAATTCACAGGTTCTGGAATAAAGTTAGATTATTTGTCCAGGCAACATGGGGAATTTCTGGAAATCTAGAGCTAATGGTGTGGATTTTCCATTCCTTTGAGGGAGGAGTAAGAGGGGGATCGGACATGCCGGGAAAGAAGAAATATACAATAGTACATGACATAGCCATGATAGCCAAACGGTCCATATTAAAGCATTGGATACAAAGGGAGGGACCATCCATAAAAGAGGTCATCGGGGAATTACATAATTTATTGAGGCTGGAGAAAGTGGAAGCGGAAACGGACAAAGACAGGTTGACACCCAAGTTCTTTGGGAAATGGAGAAATTTCATTGAAAGTCAATTTACTCAGGGAGAAATAAATAATCTGATGACACCTTTTATACAATCGGAATGGTACCTTCTGAATGATATCCAGGACAAACTGGGTAAATTGAAAATCATGGAGGTGTGGGTTCCGGAGGAAAGGGAGACGAGACGCTAAGGTAGCCACAAGACGTGCCAGAAAATTTGGAAGCATTCGGGGTTGGCTTAGGGGCTTAATGACTCTAATTGACTTGTATCGCGTCTGTTATTTCTTAGTACTTTTGCCTTGGTTTAATAGAGACCATATCAATCAGATAATCAGTTTAAAATATCAAGTTGGGGCATTGCACCCTATTATGTCACATATTGTCAGACAAATGTTTTTCCTTGCGTAACCTTGAATATCTTGTTATGTTTATAAAAAATTGGAAAATTAATAAAAAGTTTTGGAAAAAAAAAAAAAAAATTCCAGGTTTTAGCATTTCCCCTTTGAAATGTTCTATTGAATATTACGTTGAAGCTTACCATATTATGATCGCTGGTGCCCAAGTGCTCCCGGGCCTGTAGATCTGAAATTGTATCTTCTCTATTTGACGGGACCAGATCTAGCAGATTATCTCCCCTGGTCGGTTCATCTACCATCTGAGAAAGGAAATTGTCTTGAATGGTAGATAAGAACTTACAGCTTTTAGCACAACCAGGAGATTCTATGTCCCACTGAATGTCTGGATAGTTGAAATCCCCCATAATAAGGACCCACCGATCGGATGAATTTATTTTATATTTTCATAGATAGGACATTTCTGAACACAGTGATATGATATATATGTATTTTTGTATTGTTTTATTTTCAATGGAGCAAATGTGGGGTGATTTTAACTTTTGTGTTTTTATTTTTTTTTTTCAAAACTTTTTTTCTCACTTTTTACTGTATTTAATAGTCCCATTAGGGGACTTAAAGCTGCGAGGATCCGATCACTTGTGTACAGAGCAGGATCAGCATCAGCCCCGCTCTGTACAGCAGAAATAACAATCTCCTATGAAGAGCGGTTCGCAGCCAACGTTCACAAGACATTTCTTCATGACCTACACAGGGGTCATTAGCTGATCCCCGGCCGTCACCCATCGGCGCTCCACGATCACGTCACAGGGCTGCTGATGGGTGCTCCCCGCTGGCATATGACCGTGTGATTTAACTACTTAACAGCCGCAGGAGAATGTACAATCTGCCTGATAGATAGATAACAGGGGCATGCACTGAAACTATGGGGCCCCATAGCAGTTCTAATTAGGACTCCCCCCCCACACAAAAAAAAAGTAATATCTATCTATGTCACATAAGAACATATCTCCCAACTTTACAAATCAAGTTTCCTCCTATTGAAGCCCCTAGATTCCCCTTTCATTGCACCCATAAAGTATAATGCCAAGAAAGTACCCCACAAACAGTGTATGATACCCCACAGTGAATTCCTCTGCTGTACCCTCCACGCGCCCAGGATAATGACCCTACTGTACCCCCCCTCAAAGTATGGTGACCCCCAACACAATATGATCCCCCAACTGTGACAGCTCAAATAGCCACTTGCGGTGACTGAGATTTAGCAGAGCTGGAATCGCCGTGGGACCAGTGGTGTAACTAGCGTTTGATGGGCCGTGGTGCAAAATTTGGACCGGGGTCCCCCTCCACGTACACCGACACTTAGGGTAGGGGATAATGACACTGACACTCGGGGTACAGGATAATGACGCTGACACTTAGCTCTTACCCTCTGCACCCAGATTTCCCATGATCTGAAATCCCTCTATCAGCACCCAGCTTTCCCATGATCTGATATCCATCTTGTCCTCGGCACCCAGCTTTCCCATGCTCTGCCATACATCTTTCCCTCAGCACCCAGCTTTCCCATATCAGAGCATGGGAAAGCTGGGTGCTGAGAGAAGATGTACAGCAAAGCATGGGAAAGTTCTCCAAATACTATAATGGCCCACACATAGAGGTCCATATAGTATAAAGGGTCCCACATAACCCATCATATATTAGAATGCAGCTCCATAGTCCTCCATGTATTATAATGAATTTCCCATAGTCCTCCATATATTATAATTTACCACATAGTTCTCGATATTTTATACTTCACCACATAGTCCTCCATGTTTTATAACACACCCCCATAGTCCATGTATAATGTAGCCTTCATAGTCCTATATGTATTATAATGCAGCCCTATAAATGGTAATATTGTAATATGCAGCCCCATACTCCTCCATGTATAATGTACCCCAATATTCCATGTATAAGGTGTCCTTCATTTCGTATTATGCAGCCCCATACTCCTTCAGGTATAATGCACCCCTAGTCCATGTATAATGTGTCCTTCATGTTTATTATGCAGTCCCATAGACCTCCATGTATCATGCAGCCAGCCCCCCCAGGGCTTCCATGTGTCATGCAGCCAGCCCCCCAGGGCCTTCATGTGTCATGCAGCCAGCCCCCCCAGAGTTTCCATGTGTCATGCAGCCAGCCCCCCCCAGGGCCTCCATGTGTCATGCAGCCAGCCTCCCCAGGGCTTCCATGTGTCATGCAGCCAGCCCCCCCGGGCTTCCATGTGTCATGCAGGCAGCCCCCCAGGGCCTCCATGTGTAATGCAGCCAGCCCCCCCAGGGTTTCCATGTGTCATGCAGCCAGCCCCCCCCGGGCTTCCATGTGTCATGCAGGCAGCCCCCCAGGGCCTCCATGTGTAATGCAGCCAGCCCCCCCAGGGTTTCCATGTGTCATGCAGCCAGCCCCCCAGGGCCTCCATGTGTCATGCAGCCAGCCTCCCCAGGGCCTCCATGTGTCATGCAGCCAGCCCCCCCCGGGCTTCCATGTGTCATGCAGGCAGCCCCCTAGGGCTTCCATGTGTCATGCAGCCAGCCCCCCCAGGGCTTCCATGTGTCATGCAGCCAGCCCCCCCAGGGCTTCCATGTGTCATGCAGCCAGCCCCCCAGGGCTTCCATGTGTCATGCAGCCAGCCCCCCCAGGGCCTCCATGTGTCATGCAGCCAGCCCCCCAGGGCTTTCATGTGCCATGCAGCCAGCCCTCCCTGGGCCTCCATGTGTCATGCAGCCAACCCTCCCAGGGCCTCCATGTGTCATGCAGCCAACAAACTAAAAAAAACAAGTACCTCTCTTCTGCTTCTGACCGCAGTAGTTACGCCCCTGCCCCCATACTTCACACACCCTGCTCCCCAAACAGCCTGCACCCCCCATATCACATACACACTACACCCCCATGTCACACACCCTGCTCCCCATACAGCCTGTACTCCCCATATCACATACACACTACACCCCCATACTTCACACAACCCTGCTCCCTATACAGTCTGCACCCCCCATATCACATACACACTACACCCCCATACTTCACAGACCCTGCTCCCCATACAGCCTGCACCCCCATATCACATACACACTACACCCCCATATGTCACACACTCTGCCCCACGTATCTGACCCTGAATGTATCCCAACTTACCCCAATCTCAAACACTCTGCACCCCTGCGGGCCCAGTAGTTAAGCCCCTGTATCTGCTCCATCTACGGTGGAAAGTACGGAGCAGCACGCACTACACGGCAATACTGCCTGCTCTAACCCCGCCCATCATCAGAATAGCCCCGCCCATCACCACTATAGCTCCGCCCATCTCCCCATAGACTCCGCCCCTGCTTGAGAGCTCCATGAAAACCCCTGTGTGGCTCAACAGTGACAAGCCCCGCCCCTGTGTCCAGGATTCCAGTCAGTGCAGACGTCTCCATATTGCTGAGGACGGTGAAGAGACCGGGGGGCGGAGCCAGCAGCAATCTGATCCCTCAGTGTGTCACAGAAGTCGGAGTGTGTGCAGCCAGGTGAGCGCTGCGTGTGGAGCCCGAGCGGAGGCCGGAGGAGGAGTACGAGCCCCGGCCGCTGTATACAGTGTAGAGGAGGGTCTGTCTATATATCTACAGGTGACAGGGGGCGGTGCAGGCCTGGAGGGAATATATTACCATGGTAACAGCGACATCCAGCGATCACATCACCGAGGGGGAGGGGCCCGAACAGTGTAGAACATAAAACCCCCACCCCATGCCAGTGACCATTATTCTCTATGGTGGGCTATGTGGGGCCCATTATTCTGTATGGAGGGCTATGTGGAGGCCCATTATTCTGTATGGAGGGCTATGTGGAGGCCATTATTCTCTATGGAGGGCTATGTGGGGCCCATTATTCTGTATGGAGAGCTATGTGGGGCCCATTATTCTGTATGGAGGGCTATGTGGGGCCCATTATTCTGTATGGAGGGCTATGTGGAGGCCATTATTCTGTATGGAGGGCTATGTGGGGCCCATTATTCTGTATGGAGGGCTATGTGGGGCCATTATTCTGTATGGAGGATTATGTGGGGCCCATTATTCTCTATGGAGGGCTATGTGGGGCCATTATTCTGTATGGAGGACTATGTGGGGCCCATTATTCTGTATGGAGGGCTATGTGGGGCCATTATTCTGTATGGAGGACTATGTGGGGCCCATTATTCTGTATGGAGGGCTATGTGGGGCCATTATTCTGTATGGAGGACTATGTGGGGCCCATTATTCTGTATGGAGGGCTATGTGGGGCCATTATTCTGTATGGAGGGCTATGTGGGGCCATTATTCTCTATGGAGGACTATGTGGGACTCATTATTCTGTATGGAGGGCTATGTGGGGCCATTATTCTGTATGGGGAGCTATGTGGGGCCCATTATTCTGTATGGAGGGCTATGTGGGGCCATTATTCTGTATGGAGGACTATGTGGAGCCCATTATTCTGTATGGAGTACTATGTGGGGCCATTATTCTGTATGGAGGACTATGTGGGGCCCATTATTCTGTATGGAGGGCTATGTGGGGCCATTATTCTGTATGGAGGGCTATGTGGGGCCATTATTCTGTATGGAGGGGTATGTGGGGCCATTATTCTGTATGGAGGGCTATGTGGGGCCATTATTCTGTATGGAGAGCTATGTGGGGCCCATTATTCTGTATGGAGGGCTATGTGGGGCCATTATTCTGTATGGAGAGCTATGTGGGGCCCATTATTCTGTATGGAGGGCTATGTGGGGCCATTATTCTGTATGGAGAGCTATGTGGGGCCCATTATTCTGTATGGAGGGCTATGTGGGGCCATTATTCTGTATGGAGGGCTATGTGGGGCCATTATTCTGTATGGAGAGCTATGTGGGGCCCATTATTCTGTATGGAGGGCTATGTGGGGCCATTATTCTGTATGGAGAGCTATGTGGGGCCCATTATTCTGTATGGAGCGCTATATGGGGCCATTATTCTGTATGGAGGACTATGTGGAGGCCATTATTCTCTATGGAGGACTATGTGGGGCCATTATTCTGTATGGAGGGCTATGTGGAGCCCATTATTCTGTATGGGGGGCTATGTGGGGCCATTATTCTGTATGGAGGACTATGTGGGGCCATTATTCTGTATGGAGGACTATGTGGGGCCATTATTCTGTATGGAGGACTATGTGGGGCCATTATTCTGTATGGAGGACTATGTGGGGCCATTATTCTGTATGGAGGGCTATGTGGGGCCCATTATTCTGTATGGAGGGCTATGTGGGGATCATTATTCTGTATGGAGATCTATGCGGGGCCCATTATTCTGTATGGAGGACTATGTGGGAACCATTATTCTGTATGGAGCGCTATATGGGGCCATTATTCTGTATGGAGGACTATGTGGAGGCCATTATTCTCTATGGAGGACTATGTGGGGCCATTATTCTGTATGGAAGGCTATGGGGGGCCCATTATTCTGTATCTAGGGCTATGTGGGGCCCATTATTCTGTATGGAGGGCTATATGGGGCCCATTATTCTCTATGGAGGGCTATGTGGGGCCCATTATTTTGTATAAAGAGCTATGTGGGGCCCATTATTCTGTATGGAGGACTATGTGGGGCTCATTATTCTGTATGGAGGGCTATGTAGGGCCCATTATTCTGTATGGAGAGCTATGTGGGCTCCATTATTCTGTATGGAGAGCTATGTGGGGCCCATTATTCTGTATGGAGTACTATGTGGGGCCCATTATTCTGTATGGAGAGCTATGTGGGGCCCATTCTGTATGGAGTACTATGTGGGGCCCATTATTCTGTATGGAGCGCTATATGGGGCCATTATTCTGTATGGAGGACTATGTGGGGCCCATTATTCTGTATGGAGGGCTATGTGGGGCCCATTATTCTGTATGGAGGACTATGTGGGGCCCATTATTCTGTATGGAGGACTATGTGGGGCCCATTATTCTGTATGAAGGGCTATGTGGGGCTCATTATTCTATATGGAGGACTATGTTGGTCCCATTATTCTGTATGGAGGACTATGTGGGTCCCATTATTCTGTATGGAGGACTATGTGGGTCCCATTATTCTGTATGGAGGGCTATGTGGGGCCCATTATTCTGTATGGAGGACTATGTGGGGCCCATTATTCTGTATGGAGGACTATGTGGGGCCCATTATTCTGTATGAAGGGCTATGTGGGGCTCATTATTCTATATGGAGGACTATGTTGGTCCCATTATTCTGTATGGAGGACTATGTGGGTCCCATTATTCTGTATGGAGGACTATGTGGGTCCCATTATTCTGTATGGAGGACTATGTGGGGCTCATTATTCTATATGGAGGACTATGTTGGTCCCATTATTCTGTATGGAGGACTATGTGGGTCCCATTATTCTGTATGGAGGACTATGTTGGTCCCATTATTCTGTATGGAGGACTATGTGGGTCCCATTATTCTGTATGGAGGACTATGTGGGTCCCATTATTCTGTATGGAGGGCTATGTGGGTCCCATTATTCTGTATGGAGAGCTATGTGGGGCCCATTATTCTGTATGGAGAGCTATGTGGGGCCCATTATTCTGTATGGAGGGCTATGTGGGGCCATTATTCTGTATGGAGGGCTGTTACGAGGGGGACCCGGGGAAGCGTGCCAAGATGGGAAATGGACTGCTTCCGCCGGTCAAGGTCCACTGTGCGGTGTAAGGGACCGCCGCTATGGTGGGTGAAGAGTGAGCGGGTTGCTGCTAGCGATCGTCTGGAATGTCACAGACGATCTATGTACACCGATCTGCCCTAACCCGTGAGGGTTGTATGGTACAGATCTCACGGCTCGGTGTACCTGTTGCACGGGGAAGCACAGAGGTGCCCACGCACGTGTGCCAGTGGAAGTCATGAGAATATGGCACGAGGGTAGCACAGAGGTGCCCACGCACGTGTGCTTTCAATAACCAGGTGAGTCCAAAGGAGACTTGAGGAGCTCACCTGGGACAGGAACACGGCCTGTTGACGGGGGTACTGCCGGAGCAGCAAGGCAGGAACACGGCCTGCAAACGAGGTACTGCCGGAGCAGCAAGGGCCAAGCCCACAAGAGACAGTAATGCCTGAGCAGTGGCGTGGCAGCACGCTGCCAGACATCCAAACATAGAAGGACGGTCGCGCGCCGCCATGATGGCAGGGGGAGCTTTTAAGGAGGTGCAGCTCCACCCGAGGGCGGGCGCGAGGCGGAGATGACGGACTTGACCCAATCAGGGTCCACGACGTCCCAGCCTGGCCAGTCAGGATTCACCACGTCACCAGCCTTGTCATCAAGCCGTGTGACGTCAGTGAGCGAATCAGGACCCACCACGCATTGCACATGCTCACCCTCCTGCCTCTGGGAAATAGAGGCGGGATCCTCGGTCTCACAATGTGCAGAGATAACGGGAATCTCACTGCTTCCCTGAGCAGTAAACCTCTGCACATTGTGCAGCCTCGCAGACCTTTGGGGCCGCTGAGCAGGAGAGTCTGCGGCAGGCCAGGAATGGGAGACCGCTTCACTGCTTGTAACAGGAGAACCACTAGGTGTCACCCTTCTGCTGCCTCTCTGAGAAGGTATCTCCTGCACACTGCGCAGTCTGGCAGACCTTCGGCGCTGCTGAGCAGGAGTGCTCGTGGCAGGCAAGGAATGGGAGACTGCCTCAGTCCTTGCCTCAGGAGAGCCACGAGATGTAACAGAGGGCTATGTGGGGCCATTATTCTGTATGGAGGACTATGTGGGGCCCATTATTCTGTATGGAGGGCTATGTGGGGCCATTATTCTGTATGGAGGGCTATGTGGGGACCATTATTCTGTATGGAGTACTATGTGGGGCCCATTATTCTGTATGGAGGGCTATGTGGGGCCCATTATTCTGTATGGAGTACTATGTGGGGCCCATTATTCTGTATGGAGTACTATGTGGGGCCCATTATTCTGTATGGAGGGCTATGTGGGGCCATTATTCTGTATGGAGGGCTATGTGGGGACCATTATTCTGTATGGAGTACTATGTGGGGCCCATTATTCTGTATGGAGGGCTATGTGGGGCCCATTATTCTGTATGGAGTACTATGTGGGGCCCATTATTCTGTATGGAGTACTATGTGGGGCCCATTATTCTGTATGGAGGGCTATGTGGGGCCCATTATTCTGTATGAAGGGCTATGTGGGGCTCATTATTCTATATGGAGGACTATGTTGGTCCCATTATTCTGTATGGAGGACTATGTGGGGCCCATTATTCTGTATGGAGAGCTATGTGGGGCCCATTATTCTGTATGGAGGGCTATGTGGAGCCCATTATTCTGTATGGAGGGCTATGTGGGGCCCATTATTCTGTATGGAGGGCTATGTGGGGACCATTATTCTGTATGGAGATCTATGCGGGGCCCATTATTCTGTATGGAGGACTATGTGGGAACCATTATTCTGTATGGAGCGCTATATGGGGCCATTATTCTGTATGGAGGACTATGTGGAGGCCATTATTCTCTATGGAGGACTATGTGGGGCCATTATTCTGTATGGAGGGCTATGTAGGGCCCATTATTCTGTATGGGGGGCTATGTGGGGCCATTATTCTCTATGGAGGACTATGTGGGGCCCATTATTCTGTATGGAGAGCTATGTGGGGCCCATTATTCTCTATGGAGGGCTATGTGGGGCCCATTATTTTGTATAAAGAGCTATGTGGGGCCCATTATTCTGTATGGAGGACTATGTGGGGCTCATTATTCTGTATGGAGAGCTATGTGGGGCCCATTATTCTGTATGGAGAGCTATGTGGGGCCCATTATTCTGTATGGAGTACTATGTGGGGCCCATTATTCTGTATGGAGTACTATGTGGGGCCCATTATTCTGTATGGAGTACTATGTGGGGCCCATTATTCTGTATGGAGTACTATGTGGGGCCCATTATTCTGTATGGAGAGCTATGTGGGGCCCATTATTCTGTATGGAGGACTATGTGGGGCCCATTATTCTGTATGAAGGGCTATGTGGGGCTCATTATTCTATATGGAGGACTATGTTGGTCCCATTATTCTGTATGGAGGACTATGTGGGTCCCATTATTCTGTATGGAGGACTATGTGGGGCCCATTATTCTGTATGGAGGGCTATGTGGGGCCCATTATTCTGTATGGAGGACTATGTGGGGCCCATTATTCTGTATGGAGGGCTATGTGGGGCCCATTATTCTGTATGGAGGGCTATGTGGGGCCCATTATTCTGTATGGAGGGCTATGTGGGGCCCATTATTCTGTATGGAGGACTATGTGGGGCCCATTATTCTGTATGGAGGACTATGTGGGGCCCATTATTCTGTATGGAGGGCTATGTGGGGCCCATTTTTCTGTATGGAGGACTATGTGGGGCCCATTATTCTGTATGGAGAGCTATGTGGGGCCCATTATTCTGTATGGAGGACTATGTGGGGCCCATTACTCTGTATGGAGGACTATGTGGGGCCCATTACTCTGTATGGAGGGCTATGTAGAGCCCATTATTCTGTATGGAGAGCTATATGAGGCCCATTATTCTTTATGGAGGACTATGTGGGGCCCATTATTCTGTATGGAGGGCTATATGAGGCCCATTATTCTTTATGGAGGACTATGTGGGGCCCATTATTCTGTATGGAGGATTATGTGGGGCTCATTATTCTGTATGGAGAGCTATGTGGGGCCCATTATTCTGTATGAAGGGCTATGTGGGGCTCATTATTCTATATGGAGGACTATGTTGGTCCCATTATTCTGTATGGAAGACTATGTGGGTCCCATTATTCTGTATGGAGGACTATGTGGGGCCCATTATTCTGTATGGAGAGCTATGTGGGGCCCATTATTCTGTATGGAGGACTATGTGGGGCCCATTATTCTGTATGGAGGACTATGTGGGGCCCATTATTCTGTATGAAGGGCTATGTGGGGCTCATTATTCTATATGGAGGACTATGTGGGTCCCATTATTCTGTATGGAGGACTATGTGGGGCCCATTATTCTGTATGGAGAGCTATTTGGGGCCCATTATTCTGTATGGAGGGCTATGTGGGGCCATTATTCTGTATGGAGGGCTATGTGGGGCCATTATTCTGTATGGAGAGCTATGTGGGGCCATTATTCTCTATGGAGGACTATGTGGGGCCCATTATTCTGTATGGAGTACTATGTGGGGCCCATTATTCTGTATGGAGGGCTATGTGGGGCCCATTATTCTGTATGGAGGACTATGTGGGGCCCATTATTCTGTATGAAGGGCTATGTGGGGCTCATTATTCTATATGGAGGACTATGTTGGTCCCATTATTCTGTATGGAGGACTATGTGGGGCCCATTATTCTGTATGGAGAGCTATGTGGGGCCCATTATTCTGTATGGAGGGCTATGTGGGGCCATTATTCTGTATGGAGGGCTATGTGGGGCCATTTTTCTGTATGGAGAGCTATGTGGGGCCCATTATTCTGTATGGAGGGCTATGTGGGGCCATTATTCTGTATGGAGAACTATGTGGGGCCCATTATTCTGTATGGAGTACTATGTGGGGCCCATTATTCTGTATGGAGAGCTATGTGGGGCCCATTATTCTGTATGGAGTACTATGTGGGGCCCATTATTCTGTATGGAGCGCTATATGGGGCCATTATTCTGTATGGAGGACTATGTGGGGCCCATTATTCTGTATGGAGGGCTATGTGGGTCCCATTATTCTGTATGGAGGACTATGTGGGGCCCATTATTCTGTATGGAGGACTATGTGGGGCCCATTATTCTGTATGAAGGGCTATGTGGGGCTCATTATTCTATATGGAGGACTATGTTGGTCCCATTATTCTGTATGGAGGACTATGTGGGTCCCATTATTCTGTATGGAGGACTATGTTGGTCCCATTATTCTGTATGGAGGACTATGTGGGTCCCATTATTCTGTATGGAGGACTATGTGGGTCCCATTATTCTGTATGGAGGGCTATGTGGGTCCCATTATTCTGTATGGAGAGCTATGTGGGGCCCATTATTCTGTATGGAGGGCTATGTGGGGCCATTATTCTGTATGGAGGGCTGTTACGAGGGGGACCCGGGGAAGCGTGCCAAGATGGGAAATGGACTGCTTCCGCCGGTCAAGGTCCACTGTGCGGTGTAAGGGACCGCCGCTATGGTGGGTGAAGAGTGAGCGGGTTGCTGCTAGCGATCGTCTGGAATGTCACAGACGATCTATGTACACCGATCTGCCCTAACCCGTGAGGGTTGTATGGTACAGATCTCACGGCTCGGTGTACCTGTTGCACGGGGAAGCACAGAGGTGCCCACGCACGTGTGCCAGTGGAAGTCACGAGAATATGGCACGAGGGTAGCACAGAGGTGCCCACGCACGTGTGCTTTCAATAACCAGGTGAGTCCAAAGGAGACTTGAGGAGCTCACCTGGGACAGGAACACGGCCTGTTGACGGGGGTACTGCCGGAGCAGCAAGGCAGGAACACGGCCTGCAAACGAGGTACTGCCGGAGCAGTAATGCCTGAGCAGTGGCGTGGCAGCACGCTGCCAGACATCCAAACATAGAAGGACGGTCGCACGCCACCATGATGGCAGGGGGAGCTTTTAAGGAGGTGCAGCTCCACCCGAGGGCGGGCGCGAGGCGGAGATGACGGACTTGACCCAATCAGGGTCCACGACGTCCCAGCCTGGCCAGTCAGGATTCACCACGTCACCAGCCTTGTCATCAAGCCGTGTGACGTCAGTGAGCGAATCAGGACCCACCACGCATTGCACATGCTCACCCTCCTGCCTCTGGGAAATAGAGGCGGGATCCTCGGTCTCACAATGTGCAGAGATAACGGGAATCTCACTGCTTCCCTGAGCAGTAAACCTCTGCACATTGCGCAGCCTCGCAGACCTTTGGGGCCGCTGAGCAGGAGAGTCTGCGGCAGGCCAGGAATGGGAGACCGCTTCACTCCTTGTAACAGGAGAACCACTAGGTGTCACCCTTCTGCTGCCTCTCTGAGAAGGTATCTCCTGCACACTGCGCAGTCTGGCAGACCTTCGGCGCTGCTGAGCAGGAATGCTCGTGGCAGGCAAGGAATGGGAGACTGCCTCAGTCCTTGCCTCAGGAGAGCCACGAGATGTAACAGAGGGCTATGTGGGGCCATTATTCTGTATGGAGAGCTATGTGGGGCCCCTTATTCTGTATGGAGGGCTATATGGGGCAATTATTCTGTATGGAGGACTATGTGGAGGCCATTATTCTCTATGGAGGACTATGTGGGGCCCATTATTCTGTATGGAGGGCTATGTGGGGCCCAATATTCTGTATGGAGGGCTATGTGGGGCCCATTATTCTGTATGGAGAGCTATGTGGGGCCCATTATTCTGTATGGAGTACTATGTGGGGCCCATTATTCTGTATGGAGGGCTATGTGGGGCCCATTATTCTGTATGGAGGACTATGTGGGGCTCATTATTCTATATGGAGGACTATGTTGGTCCCATTATTCTGTATGGAGGACTATGTGGGGCCCATTATTCTGTATGGAGAGCTATGTGGGGCCCATTATTCTGTATGGAGGACTATGTGGAGGCCATTATTCTCTATGGAGGGCTATGTGGGGCCATTATTCTGTATGGAGAGCTATGTGGGGCCCATTATTCTGTATGGAGAGCTATGTGGGGCCCATTATTCTGTATGGAGCGCTATATGGGGCCATTATTCTCTATGGAGGACTATGTGGGGCCATTATTCTGTATGGAGGGCTATGTGGAGCCCATTATTCTGTATGGGGGGCTATGTGGGGCCATTATTCTGTATGGAGGGCTATGTGGGGCCCATTATTCTGTATGGAGGGCTATGCGGGGCCCATTATTCTGTATGGAGGACTATGTGGGAACCATTATTCTGTATGGAGCGCTATATGGGGCCATTATTCTGTATGGAGGACTATGTGGAGGCCATTATTCTCTATGGAGGACTATGTGGGGCCATTATTCTGTATGGAGGGCTATGTAGGGCCCATTATTCTGTATGGGGGGCTATGTGGGGCCATTATTCTGTATGGAGAGCTATGTGGGGCCCATTATTCTGTATGAAGGGCTATGTGGGGCTCATTATTCTATATGGAGGACTATGTGGGGCCCATTATTCTGTATGGAGGACTATGTGGGGCCCATTATTCTGTATGAAGGGCTACGTGGGGCTCATTATTCTATATGGAGGACTATGTTGGTCCCATTATTCTGTATGGAGGACTATGTGGGGCCCATTATTCTGTATGGAGAGCTATGTGGGGCCCATTATTCTGTATGGAGGACTATGTGGGGCCCATTATTCTGTATGGAGTACTATGTGGGGCCCATTATTCTGTATGGAGGGCTATGTGGGGCCCATTTTTCTGTATGGAGGACTATGTGGGGCCCATTATTCTGTATGGAGAGCTATGTGGGGCCCATTATTCTGTATGGAGGACTATGTGGGGCCCATTACTCTGTATGGAGGGCTATGTAGAGCCCATTATTCTGTATGGAGAGCTATATGAGGCCCATTATTCTTTATGGAGGACTATGTGGGGCCCATTATTCTGTATGGAGGGCTATATGAGGCCCATTATTCTTTATGGAGGACTATGTGGGGCCCATTATTCTGTATGGAGGACTATGTGGGGCTCATTATTCTGTATGGAGAGCTGTGTGGGGCTCATTATTCTATATGGAGGACTATGTTGGTCCCATTATTCTGTATGGAGGACTATGTGGGTCCCATTATTCTGTATGGAGGACTATGTGGGGCCCATTATTCTGTATGGAGGGCTATATGAGGCCCATTATTCTTTATGGAGGACTATGTGGGGCCCATTATTCTGTATGGAGGACTATGTGGGGCTCATTATTCTGTATGGAGAGCTATGTGGGGCTCATTATTCTATATGGAGGACTATGTTGGTCCCATTATTCTGTATGGAGGACTATGTGGGGCCCATTATTCTGTATGGAGGACTATGTGGGGCCCATTATTCTGTATGGAGGACTATGTGGGGCCCATTATTCTGTATGAAGGGCTATGTGGGGCTCATTATTCTATATGGAGGACTATGTGGGTCCCATTATTCTGTATGGAGGACTATGTGGGGCCCATTATTCTGTATGGAGAGCTATGTGGGGCCCATTATTCTGTATGGAGGGCTATATGGGGCCATTATTCTGTATGGAGGGCTATGTGGGGCCATTATTCTGTATGGAGAGCTATGTGGGGCCCATTATTCTGTATGGAGGGCTATGTGGGGCCATTATTCTGTATGGAGAGCTATGTGGGGCCCATTATTCTGTATGGAGCGCTATGTGGGGCCCATTATTCTGTATGGAGGGCTATGTGGGGACCATTATTCTGTATGGAGATCTATGCGGGGCCCATTATTCTGTATGGAGGACTATGTGGGAACCATTATTCTGTATGGAGCGCTATATGGGGCCATTATTCTGTATGGAGGACTATGTGGAGGCCATTATTCTCTATGGAGGACTATGTGGGGCCATTATTCTGTATGGAGGGCTATGTAGGGCCCATTATTCTGTATGGGGGCTATGTGGGGCCATTATTCTGTATGGAGAGCTATGTGGGGCCATTATTCTCTATGGAGGACTATGTGGGGCCCATTATTCTGTATGGAGAGCTATGTGGGGCCCATTATTCTGTATGTAGGGCTATGTGGGGCCCATTATTCTGTATGGAGGGCTATATGGGGCCCAATATTCTGTATGGAGGGCTATATGGGGCCCATTATTCTCTATGGAGGGCTATGTGGGGCCCATTATTTTGTATAAAGAGCTATGTGGGGCCCATTATTCTGTATGGAGGACTATGTGGGGCTCATTATTCTGTATGGAGGGCTATGTGGGGCTCATTATTCTGTATGGAGGGCTATGTAGGGCCCATTATTCTGTATGGAGAGCTATGTGGGGCCCATTATTCTGTATGGAGAGCTATGTGGGGCCCATTATTCTGTATGGAGTACTATGTGGGGCCCATTATTCTGTATGGAGTACTATGTGGGGCCCATTATTCTGTATGGAGTACTATGTGGGGCCCATTATTCTGTATGGAGGGCTATGTGGGGCCCATTATTCTGTATGGAGGACTATGTGGGGCCCATTATTCTGTATGAAGGGCTATGTGGGGCTCATTATTCTATATGGAGGACTATGTTGGTCCCATTATTCTGTATGGAGGACTATGTGGGTCCCATTATTCTGTATGGAGGACTATGTGGGGCCCATTATTCTGTATGGAGAGCTATGTGGGGCCCATTATTCTGTATGGAGGACTATGTGGGGCCCATTATTCTGTATGGAGTACTATGTGGGGCCCATTATTCTGTATGGAGGGCTATGTGGGGCCCATTTTTCTGTATGGAGGACTATGTGGGGCCCATTATTCTGTATGGAGAGCTATGTGGGGCCCATTATTCTGTATGGAGGACTATGTGGGGCCCATTACTCTGTATGGAGGACTATGTGGGGCCCATTACTCTGTATGGAGGGCTATGTAGAGCCCATTATTCTGTATGGAGAGCTATATGAGGCCCATTATTCTTTATGGAGGACTATGTGGGGCCCATTATTCTGTATGGAGGGCTATATGAGGCCCATTATTCTTTATGGAGGACTACGTGGGGCCCATTATTCTGTATGGAGGACTATGTGGGGCTCATTATTCTGTATGGAGAGCTATGTGGGGCCCATTATTCTGTATGAAGGGCTATGTGGGGCTCATTATTCTATATGGAGGACTATGTTGGTCCCATTATTGTGTATGGAGGACTATGTGGGTCCCATTATTCTGTATGGAGGACTATGTGGGGCCCATTATTCTGTATGGAGAGCTATGTGGGGCCCATTATTCTGTATGGAGGACTATGTGGGGCCCATTATTCTGTATGGAGGACTATGTGGGGCTCATTATTCTGTATGGAGGGCTATGTGGGGTCATTATTCTGTACGGAGGACTATGTGGGTCCCATTATTCTGTATGGAGGACTATGTGGGGCCCATTATTCTATATGGAGGACTATGTGGGTCCCATTATTCTGTATGGAGAGTTATGTGGGGCCCATTATTCTGTATGGAGAGATATGCTGGGTCCATTATTCTGTATGGAGGACTATGTGGGTCCCATGATTCTGTATGGAGGACTATGTGGGGCCCATTATTCTGTATGGAGAGCTATGTGGGGCCCATTATTCTGTATGGAGAGCTATGTGGGGACCATTATTCTGTATGGAGGACTATGTGGGGACCATTATTCTGTATGTAGAGCTATGTGGGGACCATTATTCTGTATGGAGCTTTACAGTCATTTGCCCTTTTATATAGGTGCAGGATGATGGAGCCGAACTATGCCAACCAGAAAGAGGAAAGTGGAGCCTTTGGATTATAAATTGTGGAGCCCTCGGATTATAAATTGTGGAGCCCTCGGATTATAAATTGTGGAGCCCTCGGATTATAAATTGTGGAGTCCTCGGATTATAAATTGTGGAGCCCAGCACCTTTACTGCCTTTTTGGATGGTAACCAAGAAGAAGTAAGAAAAAGGAGTGTCTGGAAGACGACCCAGGAGCGTGCGCCCCATGAGGAGCTGGTAAGCGTACACCGGCTCTGTGTAATGTCATGTAATCCTTTGTTGGGTGATTTATCACGGCTGGTCTTTGCCGTCCTTCATGAAGCGTCCAAATTCATTGAACAGTGTGGCTTCCTTCACTTCTATTTTACACCACTTTTGCGGCCTAAATTCTCTATTTTTTGCAATATTCGGCCACATGCCGCCCGGTAACCTCTGCTCAGTGTTTAATAAGATGAGAGCCGGTGTAAAATGGTGAAAAGTCTTCAAATGTAAAATGTGCAGGAATTTTTCAGGATTTCAAACAGTTTGAGGTCCTGTGCGCACGCTGCGGTTTTTACCTCGGTTTTGCCACAGTTTTTGCTGCAGAAAATGTTCATTATCTTGCTGCAGTCCTTCCCAAGCAAAACCTATGGTAAAAAAAAATTCTGTGCGCACGCTGCGTTTTTTTCACCAACAGGTTTTGCTGCGGAATAATGAGCATGTCACCTCTTTTCCTCACGTACCTGCGGTATTTCACTCCATTGACTGTAATGTAATCATGAAATACTGCAGGGAATAACACAGGTAGCAACATGTGTGCGTTTCATTGCGTTTTCCTGCTTTTTTCCCCGCAGTATTTCGCGTTTTTTGGGACATAGTGATCATCACTACCCTGCGTTTTGCAAGGAAGTGATGTCACTAGGAGAAGAAGAGGACATAGAGCACAGACAAAATATATAACACACACACACACACACACACACACACATATACACACACACACACACACACATACACATATATACACACACACATACACACACATATACACACACACACACACACACACACACACATACACACACACACACACACACACACACACATACACATACACAAACACACACACACAGAGACACACACACACACACAGAGACACACACACAGACATACACACACAGACACACACACACACAAATATATAATGCACAGACACATAGAAAACAGCAACGTACGTTCCGAGGGCTGGTATTTGGCCAGATACTGCTCCCCATATAAAGTCTTTGGGGACCAGAATCAGGTGCAAAGGGGTAGGAGCCAGTGCTTCTTACTCACCGATCACCAGGCGGCTGTCACACTGCTCCAGCGGCTTTTCCTACTTTAGAAAATGCCGGCCACTCATTATTCCATCTCATATTCACTGCTTCCTCCGCCCACCGGTGGCTGTGATTGGTTGCAGGCAGATACGCCTCCACGCTGAGTGACAGCTGTCACACTGCAACCAATCACAGCTGCCGGTGGGTGGGTCTTTATCATGCAGTAAAATAAATAAATTAATTTAAAACAAAAACGGCGTGCGGTCCCCCAAATTTTGATACCCAGCCAAGATAAAGCCACATGGCTGAAGGCTGGTATTCTTAGGATGAGGAGACCCACATTATGGGGAGCCCCCAGCCTAAAAATATCAGCCAGCAGCCACCCGGAATTGCCACATCCATTATCTGCGACAGTCCCCGGGACTCTACCCGGCTCATCCCGATTTCCGTGATGCGGTGGCAATCGGGGTACTAAGGAGTTAATGGCAGCCCATAGCTGCCACTAAGGGGTACTTCTCACATAGCGAGATCGCTGCTGAGTCACGGTTTTTGTGACGCACCAGTGACCTCATTAGCGATCTCGCTGTGTGTGACACTGAGCAGCGATCTGGCCCCTGCTGTGAAATCACTGCTCGTTACACACAGTGCTGGTTCATTTTTTTCTCCTGACAGTCCCTAAAACATAAAGAGCCATTTTTCTTTTCTGTCTCCCCTGTCGGTGGCGGATTCTCGTCCTCCCGCCTGCGTCATACAGCCAGCACCAGGCGGAGAGCGAGGACGGATCCCTGCCGCAGCGCTGCTATAGTACTCTGTATCAGTGACCCCTGAATATATATTTATACCGGGGGCACAATGCTGGTAACTCATGTATATTATCAGTGGAGCGGACGGTGCACTGTGGTGGACTATATATTCATGGGCACAGCGTGGCGCATTTTTGCATTCAGGGGCACAGTGGGCGGCATTTTTTTATTCATGTCTCTTATATTGGTCACATTATCAATAATCAATAATTGTCAGATCCTGAAGTTCTGCATTTTTCTCCTTCAGGTCCTCTTTGTAGGATCATAGCAGATGGCAGACCGGCTTCAGGAGCAGCAGGACACAGGAGGTCATCATTTCCCCGGAAGACCATGACCCTTCATCTATCAAGCTGCACAGTGTCACCATGTGGTAGAAGGGCTGCAAGTGGCGCCCATAGTCTTACATAGGACTGCAGGTGACATCTACTACATTATCTATACTCAGGGAGTTATCACTGTGTTATCTGTGGTGTTACATAGGACTGCATGTAACATCTGCAATGGGTTGTAATGGCAGCCAGGAGCCAGGTAAAGACCCCCATGGCTGCTGTTTGTGTCTTCCTGTGAAGCTCAGCCTATAGCCAGGCTTTATGGGAGAGCATCATTTTTGTCTGTATATTGCAGTGGTGTAGTATTAATCAATTGCAAGTTCAAGTCCACAAAAAGGCACTAAAAATACTATATTTATCAGCCTCCAAATAACCTATAGAATAATAGCTCTATTATCTCCTAACGGTATATGTATGTGTTTAATAACCATGTGGTCCCTCGTGCCCCCCCATCCTGCACACGTTGGGGGGGTCATTCCTACTCCTGGGGGCGGCCCCCACCGTACAGGAGCCTGATTGACAACGGTCCTGAACTGTTTACTGACCGCAGGCAGGGACAATTAAGCATCTTTAATAAACACATGCATTTAGCATTTTAGGCCGGGGCGGACACATGACTTGTGCAGTAAGTTCAGCCGCACATGGGCCCAGTAGGGTCGGGAAGCCCCAGGATGTAGGGGAAACCCAGTCGCACCACCGGTTGCACAGACACTGTGATTGTTTCACTTTCTACCCATGTAGATTCTCCTTCTTAAAGGTCGGGAGAAGGACTTCCCTGTGTGTCTCTCTGATCAGTAGATTCTTCATATAAGTAGATCATTATTTATTAAGTGATGTCTATCCTGGCTGTGAAATTCAGAGCTTTAGCTGTGATCCACAGGCTGCACTCCTGTACAAAAAGCTCAGCGGTATTCTTTCTTACAGGCACATTGTCCTGGTACATAGAGATATGTCAGTATATAGTAGTACATCTCTATAGAAGGGTAATTTAGTAATAATCGCATTTTCCATACACTTTTTATAAATAAACATCACTGACTAGGAAATAACATTTGCATCCTTTTAATAATAATGACATGTATAATACAGTTAATAAATAGTATATTAATGGTGATTGGAATCTTAAAATAGTGTAAAATTGTGTTGTTTTTTTTTCTCCGCTACATTAATAAAAAACTTAAAGAGAATCTTTCTTTACGGTTTTATACCTCAGACTTATGACGTACTGTATAGAAACGCGCTTTGCTTCCCTTTCTTGTAGAAATCCATTTTGCTGTTTTAGAGAAATCCATAGTTGAGCTGAAGGCTCTAAAATAGAAAAATGTTTTTTTTTTTAAAGGAAAAATCAAAGTTTAATTGGTATTACAGCACCTTTTCTATTCATGCCATTAGTTTGGGATATAAAATCTTGATGACAGATTCCCTATAATACTATTGTAAGACTTATATACCTGTTTGGTAAAATGACAGTTAAAATTACAGCTCATTCTTATATAATGAAATTTGTGTTTGTGGTTCCCAGTGTGTGTGTTGTGTGTGTGTTAGGGGGAGGTGTGCACCCCCCATCGTGCTCCATCCGCCATGCTGCGCACTCCCAAACGTGCTCCATCCGCCATGCTGCGCACTCCCAAACGTGCTCCATCCGCCATGCTACGCACTCCCAAACGTGGTCCATCCGCCATGCTGCGCACTCCCAAACGTGGTCCATCCGCCATGCTGCGCACTCCCAAACGTGCTCCATCCGCAATGCTGCGCACTCCCAAACGTGCTCCATCCGCCATGCTGCGCACTCTCAAACGTGGTCCATCCGCCATGCTGCGCACTCCCAAACGTGCTCCATCCGCCATGCTGCGCACTCCCAAACGTGCTCCATCCCCCATGCTGCGCACCCCCCATCGTGCTCCATCCCCCATGCTGCGCACCCCCCATCGTGCTCCATCCCCCATGCTGCACCAGCATCAGCCTCTCTGCCCCCAGCATCAGCCTCTCTCTCCTCCCAGCATCAGCCTCTCTCCTCCCAGCATCAGCCTCTCTCCTCCCAGCATCAGCCTCTCTCCTCCCAGCATCAGCCTCTCTCCTCCCAGCATCAGCCTCTCTGTCCCCAGCATCAGCCTCTCTGTCCCCAGCATCAGCCTCTCTGTCCCCAGCATCAGCCTCTCTCCTCCCAGCCTCAGCCTCCCCCAGCATCAGCCTCTCTTCTCTCAGCCTCCCCCCTCCCAGCCTCCCTCCTCCCAGCCTCCCCCAGCATCAGCCTCTCCCTCCCAGCCTCCCCCAGCATCAGCCTCTCTCCTCCCAGCCTCCCCCAGCATCAGCCTCTCTCCTCCCAGCCTCCCTCAGCATCAGCCTCTCTCCTCCCAGCCTCCTCCAGCATCAGCCTCTCTCCTCCCAGCCTCCCCCAGCATCAGCCTCCCCCTCCCAACCTTCCCCAGGATCAGCCTCTCTACTCCCAGCCTCTCTCCTCCCAGCCTCCCCCAGCATCAGCCTCCCCCTCCCAGCCTCCCCCAGGATCAGCCTCTCTCCTCCCAGCCTCCCCCAGCATCAGCCTCTCTCCTCCCAGCCTCCCCCAGCATCAGCCTACCCCAGCATCAGCCTACCCCAGCATCAGCCTACACCCTCCCAGCCTCCCCCAGCATCAGCCTACCCCAGCATCAGCCTACCCCAGCATCTGCCTACCCCAGCATCTGCCTACCCCAGCATCAGCCTACCCCAGCATCAGCCTCTCTCCTCCCAGCCTCCCCCAGCGTCAGCCTCCCCCTCCCAGCCTTCCCCAGGATCAGCCTCTCTCCTCCCAGCCTCCCCCAGCACGCCGTGCTCCTCTGCCGACACTCACAGATCCGATCACATACACTCACACACACACACTCACACATCAGAACACACTCACACACATCCGATCGCATACACTCACACACACACTGACAATATCGCACATACGCGATCACACTCACAACATCCAGAGATACCACATGCTTCTGGCCATGTGATCCTCCGGCAGGTCCTGGAAGGTCACTCCACAGTATCACCGCCGAGAAGCAAGCGATATCCCAGGATGTTGTGAGTGTGTGGATGCGATGTGATGTGTGTGTGAGAGTGAGTGTGATCTGATGTGTGTGTGTGTGTTGTTATGTGTGTGCGTGTGTATGTTCCGCCTCTGCAGGACCTTGATGCGCTGGTAACTATGCTACCATGGTTACCAGAGTATCCCGTCCCCCGCTCGCACGGGAGCCCACACCAGCATACGGCGGCAACCCCAGCAATGCGAGGGTATGTATCGGCTGGGTTGGCGGCGTACGCTGATGTGGGCTTCCGGGGGTACAGTACTCACCTGGGAGTCGTGGCTCCGTGTCGGTTTGGGGAATGCTTGCGGGGGGCGGGGCCAGAGCGAGCGTGCATTGCGTGAGGGGGGCGGGGGATGGCCCAGTTGCCAATGCGTGCAGGGTGCCGGGGCGAGAGGCCAATCCGTGGGGGGGGCGGAGCCTGGGCGAGCGGCCGGCCAATCCGTGTGCGGGCGGAGCCTGGGCGAGCGGCCAATACGTGCGGGGGGTGGGGCCATGGCGAGCCCAGCGGCCAATCAGCTTTGTGTCACCGTAAGGACACAATTTTGGAGCAAGACAGACAGACAGACAGACAGACAGAATAAGGCAATTATATATATAGATAAAGTATGGCTTTTACACCTATGAATGAATAATAAAAAAAAAGTTTACTGATGTGAACAAGTGCATCACAAAGTTATCATTGTGTATGTGAAAATTGTATTCTTTTGTGAATGTGTTTACTATGTACATGCAATTGTAATGTGTAAATGACTATGTAATTTTTATTATATTATGCTTTATGTCAATATACACATCAATGTGCTGGTATTTGAGTGGGGCGTGATGGTGGGGGGCCCAGACACGAATCCAGGCCCCTCACTATCAGTGTCCGCTCGTGGTCTGAACACTTGTAATATAGACAGCAGTACCACAGCATTGCTATATACAGAAGTAGGTCAATGGTAAATGGTGTGCTCCGGTGGTCCACCAACAGGAAGCGGTGTGCTCCGGTGGTCCACCAACGGGAAGCGGTGGACTCCGGTGATCCACCAACGGGAAGCGGTGGACTACGGTGGTTCACCAACGGGAAGCGATGGGCTCCGGTGGTCCACCAACGGGAAGCGGTGGGCTCCGGTGGTCCACCAACGGGAAGCGGTGGGCTCCGGTGGTCCACCAACGGGAAGCGGTGGGCTCCGGTGGTTCACCAACGGAAAGCCGTGGGCTCCGGTGGTCCACCAATGGAAAGCGGTGGACTCCGGTGATCCACCAACGGGAAGCGGTGGACTACGGTGGTTCACCAACGGGAAGCGATGGGCTCCGGTGGTCCACCAACGGGAAGCGGTGGGCTCCGGTGGTTCACCAACGGGAAGCGGTGGGCTCCGGTGGTTCACCAAAGGGAAGCAATGGGCTCCGGTGGTCCACCAACGGGAAGCGGTGGGCTCCGGTGGTCCACCAACGGGAAGCGGTGGGCTCCAGTGGTTCACCAACGGAAAGCCGTGGGCTCCGATGGTCCACCAACGGGAAGCGGTGGACTCCGGTGATCCACCAACGGGAAGTGGTGGACTACGGTGGTTCACCAACGGGAAGCGATGGGCTCCGGTGGTCCACCAACGGGAAGCGGTGGGCTCCGGTGGTCCACCAACGGGAAGCGGTGGGCTCCGGTGGTTCACCAACGGAAAGCCGTGGGCTCCGGTGGTCCACCAACGGAAAGCGGTGGACTCCGGTGGTTCACCAACGGAAAGCGGTGGACTCCGGTGGTTCACCAATGGAAAGCGGTGAACTCCGGTGGTTCACCAACGGGAAGCGGTGGACTCAGGTGGTTCACCAACGGGAAGCGGTGGACTCCGGTGGTTCACCAACGGGAAGGGGTGGACTCCGGTGGTTCACCAACGGAAAGCGGTGGACTCCGGTGGTTCACCAACGGAAAGCGGTGGACTCCGGTGGTTCACCAACGGGAAGCGGTGGACTCCGGTGGTTCACCAACGGGAAGCGGTGGACTCCGGTGGTTCACCAACGGGAAGCGGTGGACTCCGGTGGTTCACCAACGGAAAGCGGTGGACTCCGGTGGTTCACCAACGGAAAGCGGTGGACTCCGGTGGTTCACCAACGGAAAGCGGTGGACTCCGGTGGTTCACCAACGGAAAGCGGTGGACTCCGGTGGTTCACCAACGGAAAGCGGTGGACTCCGGTGGTTCACCAACGGAAAGCGGTGGACTCCGGTGGACAACCAACGGAAAGCGGTGGACTCCGGTGGTTCACCAACGGAAAGCGGTGGACTCCGGTGGTTCACCAATGGAAAGCGGTGGACTCCGGTGGTTCACCAACGGAAAGAGGTGGACTCCGGTGGTTCATCAACGGGAAGCGGTGGACTCCGGTGGTTCACCAACGGGAAATGGTGGGTGCACCCCGGTGGCAGGCTACAAAAGCCCAAGGTGCGCCTCGGTGGTTTTCAAAAAGGCCAAAGAATGCACCCCGGTGGCAGGCTACAAAAGCCCAAGGTGCGCCTCGGTGGTTTGCAAAAAGGCCAAAGAATGCACCCCGGTGGCAAGCTACAGAAGCCTAAAATGCGCCTCGGTGGTTTGCAAAAAGGCCAAAGAATGTACCCCGGTGGCAGGCTACAAAAGCCCAAGGTGCGCCTCGGTGGTTTGCAAAAAGGCCAAAGAATGCACCCCGGTGGCAGGGTACAAAAGCCCAAGGTGCGCCTCGGTGGTTTGCAAAAAGGCCAAAGAATGCACCCCGGTGGCAGGCTACAAAAGCCCAAGGTGCGCCTCGGTGGTTTGCAAAAAGGCCAACGAATGCACCCCGGTGGCAGGCCACAGATAAAGATCATGGGCAACAGAAACACGGCCAAGAGCTGTATCCAGGAGCAGATGCACCATGGACACGGCTAAAGCTGCAACCAAGATCATCTTCACCAGTGATAAATGCAGGAACAGCAATTAGGATCATGGACACCAGTGATAGTCAGGAGATGTATCCAGGATGACAAGCTCCATGGACATGTTCATAATTTGAAATCAGGATTTCAGGCACCAGGGACATTGCCGAAAACTGCAAACACAATCATGATATCAGGACATCACCAGTAGCTGCAGTCAAGATCAAAGTGACCAAAGACATGTCCAGAAGCTGTATCAAGGAGGATCAGGGATATGACCACAAGATGCAACTAAAGTAGGCCCTGGACAAAACCAGTGAACACCCGTAGAAGGTCACAGACTGAGAACTTAGAGATGCTAAAAAACAGTGTCCAGGAACAATGAAAGTTGGGAAAAAAAGAACACTGTGCAGAATCATACAGGTGTCCGCACAGGACAGGCAGGGGACAACATCACAGACACAAAATGTCAAAGATCCATGGAACCTTTGATGAAGAGGCCCAAGTGGAAGATAATAGTTCCAAAAAGATTTCAACGGGAAGTGGTGGGCTCCGGTGGTTCACCAACGGGAAGCGGTGGACTCCGGTGGTTCACCAACGAGAAGCGGTGAACTCCGGTGGTTCACCAACGGGAAGCGGTGGACTCCGGTGGTTCACCAACGGGAAGCGGTGGACTCCGGTGGTTCACCAATGGGAAGCGGTGGACTCCGGTGGTTCACCAACGGGAAGCGGTGGACTCCGGTGGTTCACCAACGGGAAGCGGTGGACTCCGGTGGTTCACCAACGGGAAGCGGTGGACTCCGGTGGTTCACCAACGGGAAGCGGTGGACTCCGGTGGTTCACCAACGGGAAGCGGTGGACTCCGGTGGTTCACCAACGGGAAGCGGTGGACTCCGGTGGTTCACCAACGGAAAGCGGTGGACTCCGGTGGTTCACCAACGGAAAGCGGTGGACTCCGGTGGTTCACCAACGGAAAGCGGTGGACTCCGGTGGTTCACCAACGGAAAGCGGTGGACTCCGGTGGTTCACCAACGGAAAGCGGTGGACTCCGGTGGTTCACCAACGGACAGCGGTGGACTCCGGTGGTTCACCAACGGAAAGCGGTGGACTCCGGTGGTTCACCAACGGAAAGCGGTGGACTCCGGTGGTTCACCAACGGAAAGAGGTGGACTCCGGTGGTTCACCAACGGGAAGCGGTGGACTCTGGTGGTTCACCAACGGGAAGCGGTGGGTGCACCCCGGTGGCAGGCTACAAAAGCCCAAGGTGCGCCTCGGTGGTTTGCAAAAAGGCCAAAGAATGCACCCCGGTGGCAGGCTACAAAAGCCCAAGGTGCGCCTCGGTGGTTTGCAAAAAGGCCAAAGAATGCACCCCGGTGGCAGGGTACAAAAGCCCAAGGTGCGCCTCGGTGGTTTGCAAAAAGGCCAAAGAATGCACCCCGGTGGCAGGCTACAAAAGCCCAAGGTGCGCCTCGGTGGTTTGCAAAAAGGCCACCGAATGCACCCCGGTGGCAGGCCACAGATAAAGATCATGGGCAACAGAAACACGGCCAAGAGCTGTATCCAGGAGCAGATGCACCATGGACACGGCTAAAGCTGCAACCAAGATCATCTTCACCAGTGATAAATGCAGGAACAGCAATTAGGATCATGGACACCAGTGATAGTCAGGAGATGTATCCAGGATGACAAGCTCCATGGACATGTTCATAATTTGAAATCAGGATTTCAGGCACCAGGGACATTGCCGAAAACTGCAAACACAATCATGATATCAGGACATCACCAGTAGCTGCAGTCAAGATCAAAGTGACCAAAGACATGTCCAGAAGCTGTATCAAGGAGGATCAGGGATATGACCACAAGATGCAACTAAAGTAGGCCCTGGACAAAACCAGTGAACACCCGTAGAAGGTCACAGACTGAGAACTTAGAGATGCTAAAAAACAGTGTCCAGGAACAATGAAAGTTGGGAAAAAAAGAACACTGTGCAGAATCATACAGGTGTCCGCACAGGACAGGCAGGGGACAACATCACAGACACAAAATGTCAAAGATCCATGGAACCTTTGATGAAGAGGCCCAAGTGGAAGATAATAGTTCCAAAAAGATTTCAACGGGAAGCGGTGGGCTCCGGTGGTTCACCAACGGGAAGCGGTGGACTCCGGTGATTCACCAACGAGAAGCGGTGAACTCCGGTGGTTCACCAACGGGAAGCGGTGGACTCCGGTGGTTCACCAACGGGAAGCGGTGAACTCCGGTGGTTCACCAACGGGAAGCGGTGGACTCCGGTGGTTCACCAACGGGAAGCGGTGGACTCCGGTGGTTCACCAACGGGAAGCGGTGGACTCCGGTGGTTCACCAACGGGAAGCGGTGGACTCCGGTGGTTCACCAACGGAAAGCGGTGGACTCCGGTGGTTCACCAACGGAAAGCGGTGGACTCCGGTGGTTCACCAACGGAAAGCGGTGGACTCCGGTGGTTCACCAACGGAAAGCGGTGGACTCCGGTGGTTCACCAACGGAAAGCGGTGGACTCCGGTGGTTCACCAATGGAAAGAGGTGGACTCCGGTGGTTCACCAACGGAAAGAGGTGGACTCCGGTGGTTCATCAACGGGAAGCGGTGGACTCCGGTGGTTCACCAACGGGAAATGGTGGGTGCACCCCGGTGGCAGGCTACAAAAGCCCAAGGTGCGCCTCGGTGGTTTTCAAAAAGGCCAAAGAATGCACCCCGGTGGCAGGCTACAAAAGCCCAAGGTGCGCCTCGGTGGTTTGCAAAAAGGCCAAAGAATGCACCCCAGTGGCAGGCTACAAAAGCCCAAGGTGCGTCTCGGTGGTTTGCAAAAAGGCCAAAGAATGGACCCCGGTGGCAGGGTACAAAAGCCCAAGGTGCGCCTCGGTGGTTTACAAAAAGGCCAAAGAATGCACCCCGGTGGCAAGCTACAGAAGCCTAAATTGCGCCTCGGTGGTTTGCAAAAAGGCCAAAGAATGCACCCCGGTGGCAAGCTACAGAAGCCTAAAATGCGCCTCGGTGGTTTGCAAAAAGGCCAAAGAATGCACCCCGGTGGCAGGCTACAAAAGCCCAAGGTGCGCCTCGGTGGTTTGCAAAAAGGCCAAAGAATGCACCCCGGTGGCAGGCTACAAAAGCCCAAGGTGCGCCTCGGTGGTTTGCAAAAAGGCCAACGAATGCAGCCCGGTGGCAGGCCACAGATAAAGATCATGAGCAACAGGAACACGGCCAAGAGCTGTATCCAGGAGCAGAAGCACCATGGACATGGCTAAAGCTGCAACCAAGATCATCTTCACCAGTGATAAATGCAGGAACAGCAATTAGGATCATGGACACCAGTGATAGTCAGGAGATGTATCCAGGATGACAAGCTCCATGGACATGTTCATAATTTGAAATCAGGATTTCAGGCACCAAGGACATTGCCGAAAACTGCAAACACAATCATGATATCAGGACATCACCAGTAGCTGCAGTCAAGATCAAAGTGACCAAAGACATGTCCAGAAGCTGTATCAAGGAGGATCAGGGATATGACCACAAGATGCAACTAAAGTAGGCCCTGGACATAACCAGTGAACACCTGTAGAAGGTCACAGACTGAGAACTTAGAGATGCTAAAAAACAGTGTCCAGGAACAATGAAAGTTGGGAAAAAAAGAACACTGTGCAGAATCATACAGGTGTCCGCACAGGACAGGCAGGGGACCACATCACAGACACAAAATGTCAAAGATCCATGGAACCTTTGATGAAGAGGCCCAAGTGGAAGATAATAGTTCCAAAAAGATTTCAACGGGAAGTGGTGGGCTCCGGTGGTTCACCAACGGGAAGTGGTGGACTCCGGTGGTTCACCAACGAGAAGCGGTGAACTCCGGTGGTTCACCAACGGGTAGCGATGGACTCCGGTGGTTCACCAACGGGAAGCGGTGAACTCCGGTGGTTCACCAACGGGAAGCGGTGGACTCCGGTGGTTCACCAACGGGAAGCGGTGGACTCCGGTGGTTCACCAATGGGAAGCGGTGGACTCCGGTGGTTCACCAACGGAAAGCGGTGGACTCCGGTGGTTCACCAACGGAAAGCGATGGACTCCGGTGGTTCACCAACGGAAAGCGGTGGACTCCGGTGGTTCACCAACGGAAAGCGGTGGACTCCGGTGGTTCACCAACGGAAAGCGGTGGACTCCGGTGGTTCACCAACGGAAAGCGGTGGACTCCGGTGGTTCACCAATGGAAAGAGGTGGACTCCGGTGGTTCACCAACGGAAAGAGGTGGACTCCGGTGGTTCATCAACGGGAAGCGGTGGACTCCGGTGGTTCACCAACGGGAAATGGTGGGTGCACCCCGGTGGCAGGCTACAAAAGCCCAAGGTGCGCCTCGGTGGTTTTCAAAAAGGCCAAAGAATGCACCCCGGTGGCAGGCTACAAAAGCCCAAGGTGCGCCTCGGTGGTTTGCAAAAAGGCCAAAGAATGCACCCCAGTGGCAGGCTACAAAAGCCCAAGGTGCGTCTCGGTGGTTTGCAAAAAGGCCAAAGAATGGACCCCGGTGGCAGGGTACAAAAGCCCAAGGTGCGCCTCGGTGGTTTGCAAAAAGGCCAAAGAATGCACCCCGGTGGCAAGCTACAGAAGCCTAAATTGCGCCTCGGTGGTTTGCAAAAAGGCCAAAGAATGCACCCCGGTGGCAAGCTACAGAAGCCTAAAATGCGCCTCGGTGGTTTGCAAAAAGGCCAAAGAATGCACCCCGGTGGCAGGCTACAAAAGCCCAAGGTGCGCCTCGGTGGTTTGCAAAAAGGCCAAAGAATGCACCCCGGTGGCAGGCTACAAAAGCCCAAGGTGCGCCTCGGTGGTTTGCAAAAAGGCCAACGAATGCAGCCCGGTGGCAGGCCACAGATAAAGATCATGAGCAACAGGAACACGGCCAAGAGCTGTATCCAGGAGCAGAAGCACCATGGACACGGCTAAAGCTGCAACCAAGATCATCTTCACCAGTGATAAATGCAGGAACAGCAATTAGGATCATGGACACCAGTGATAGTCAGGAGATGTATCCAGGATGACAAGCTCCATGGACATGTTTATAATTTGAAATCAGGATTTCAGGCACCAGGGACATTGCCGAAAACTGCAAACACAATCATGATATCAGGACATCACCAGTAGCTGCAGTCAAGATCAAAGTGACCAAAGACATGTCCAGAAGCTGTATCAAGGAGGATCAGGGATATGACCACAAGATGCAACTAAAGTAGGCCCTGGACATAACCAGTGAACACCCGTAGAAGGTCACAGACTGAGAACTTAGAGATGCTAAAAAACAGTGTCCAGGAACAATGAAAGTTGGGAAAAAAAGAACACTGTGCAGAATCATACAGCTGTCCGCACAGGACAGGCAGGGGACCACATCACAGACACAAAATGTCAAAGATCCATGGAACCTTTGATGAAGAGGCCCAAGTGGAAGATAATAGTTCCAAAAAGATTTCAACGGGAAGTGGTGGGCTCCGGTGGTTCACCAACGGGAAGCGGTGGACTCCGGTGGTTCACCAACGAGAAGCGGTGAACTCCGGTGGTTCACCAACGGGTAGCGGTGGACTCCGGTGGTTCACCAACGGGAAGCGGTGGACTCCGGTGGTTCACCAACGGGAAGCGGTGGACTCCGGTGGTTCACCAACGGGAAGCGGTGGACTCCGGTGGTTCACTAACGGGAAGCGGTGGACTCCGGTGGTTCACCAACGGGAAGCGGTGGACTCCGGTGGTTCACCAACGGAAAGCGGTGGACTCCGGTGGTTCACCAACGGAAAGCGGTGGACTTCGGTGGTTCACCAACGGAAAGCGGTGGACTCCGGTGGTTCACCAACGGAAAGCGGTGGACTCCGGTGGTTCACCAACGGAAAGCGGTGGACTCCGGTGGTTCACCAACGGAAAGCGGTGGACTCCGGTGGTTCACCAACGGAAAGCGGTGGACTCCGGTGGTTCACCAACGGAAAGCGGTGGACTCCGGTGGTTCACCAACGGGAAGCGGTGGACTCCGGTGGTTCACCAACGGGAAGCGGTGGGTGCACCCCGGTGGCAGGCTACAAAAGCCCAAGGTGCGCCTCGGTGGTTTGCAAAAAGGCCAAAGAATGCACCCCGGTGGCAGGCTACAAAAGCCCAAGGTGCGCCTCGGTGGTTTGCAAAAAGGCCAAAGAATGCACCCCGGTGGCAGGGTACAAAAGCCCAAGGTGCGCCTCGGTGGTTTGCAAAAAGGCCAAAGAATGCACCCCGGTGGCAGGCTACAAGAGCCCAAGGTGTGCCTTGGTGGTTTGCAAAAAGGCCAAAGAATGCACCCCGGTGGCAGGCCACAGATAAAGATCACAAGCACCATGGACACGGCTAAAGGTGCAACCAGGATCATCTTCACCAGTGATAAATGCAGGAACAGCAATTAGGATCATGGACACCAGTGATAGCCAGGAGATGTATCCAGGATGACAAGCTCCATGGACATGTTAATAATTTGAAATCAGGATTTCAGGCACCAGGGACATTGCCGAAAACTGCAAACACAATCATGATATCAGGACATCACCAGGAGCTGCAGTCAAGATCAAAGTCACCAAAGACATGTCTAGAAGCTGTATCAAGAGGATCAGGGATATGACCACAAGATGCAACTAAAGTAGGCCCTGGACAAAACCAGTGAACACCTGTGGAAGGTCACAGACTGAGAACTTGGAGATGCTAAAAAACAGTGTCCAGGAACAATGAAAGTTGGGAAAAAAAGAACACTGTGCAGAATCATACAGGTGTCCGCACAGGACAGGCAGGGGACCACATCACAGACACAAAATGTCAAAGATCCATGGAACCTTTGATGAAGAGGCCCAAGTTGAAGATAATAGTTCCAAAAAGATTTCAACGGGAAGCGGTGGGCTCCGGAGGTTCACCAACGGGAAGCGGTGGACTCCGGTGGTTCACCAACGGGAAGCGGTGAACTCCGGTGGTTCACCAACGGAAAGCGGTGGACTCCGGTGGTTCACCAACGGAAAGCGGTGGACTCCGGTGGTTCACCAACGGGAAGCGGTGGACTCCGGTGGTTCACCAACGGGAAGCGGTGGACTCCGGTGGTTCACCAACGGGAAGCGGTGGACTCCGGTGGTTCACCAACGGGAAGCGGTGGACTCCGGTGGTAGCCCAAGGTGCGCCTTGGTGGTTTTCAAAAAGCCCAAAGAATGCACCCCGGTGGCAGGCTACAAAAGCCCAAGGTGCGCCTCGGTGGTTTGCAAAAATGCCAAAGAATGCACCCCGGTGGCAGGGTACAAAAGCCCAAGGTGCGCCTCGGTGGTTTGCAAAAAGGCCAAAGAATGCACCCCGGTGGCATGCCACAGATAAAGATCACGAGCAACAGGAACATGACCAAGAGCTGTATCCAAGAGCAGAAGCACCATGGACACGGCTAAAGGTGCAACCAGGATCATCTTCACCGGTGATAAATGCAGGAACAGCAATTAGGATCATGGACACCAGTGATAGCCAGGAGATGTATCCAGGATGACAAGCTCCATGGACATGTTCATAATTTGAAATCAGGATTTCAGGCACCAGGCACATTGCCGAAAACTGCAAACACAACCATGATATCAGGACATCACCAGAAGCTGCAGTCAAAATCAAAGTGACCAAAGACATGTCCAGAAGCTGTATCAAGGAGGATCAGGGATATGACCACAAGATGCAACTAAAGTAGGCCCTGGACAAAACCAGTGAACACCCGTAGAAGGTCACAGACTGAGAACTTGGAGATGCTAAAAAACAGTGTCCAGGAACAATGAAAGTTGACACAGACACAAAATGTCACAGGATCCATGGAACCTTTGATGAAGAGGCCCAAGTGGAAGATAATAGTTCCAAAAAGATTCCAACGGGAAGCGGTGGACTCCGGTGGTTCACCAATGATAAGCGGTGGACTCCGGTGGTTCACCAACGGGATGCGGTGGACTCTGGTGGTTCACCAACGGGAAGCGTTGGACTTCGGTGGTTCACCAACGGGAAGCGGTGAACTCCGGTGGTTCACCAACAGGAAGCGGTGGAGTCCGGTGGTTCACCAACGGAAAGCGGTGGAGTCCGGTGGTTCACCAACGGAAAGCGGTGGACTCCGGTGGTTCACCAACGGAAAGCGGTGGACTCCGGTGGTTCACCAACGGAAAGCGGTGGACTCCGGTGGTTCACCAACGGAAAGCGGTGGACTCCGGTGGTTCACCAACGGAAAGCGGTGGACTCCGGTGGTTCACCAACGGAAAGCGGTGGACTCCGGTGGTTCACCAACGGAAAGCGGTGGACTCCGGTGGTTCACCAACGGAAAGCGGTGGACTCCGGTGGTTCACCAACGGGAAGCGGTGGACTCCGGTGGTTCACCAACGGGAAGCGGTGGACTCCGGTGGTTCACCAACGGGAAGCGGTGGACTCCGGTGGTTCACCAACGGGAAGCGGTGGACTCCGGTGGTTCACCAACGGGAAGTGGTGGGTGCACCCCGGTGGCAGGCTACAAAAGCCCAAGGTGCGCCTCGGTGGTTCAAGATCAATCACTTCTGGTAGGGCTGGAAATGCGTGTAGCATCCAGCTTGAATAAAGTCAGGCGGCAAATTACTGCGGCATTGCACAGTGAACACCAAAAAGGTGTTATGCCGGTGATCACTCTGGCATTAAATATATGGCAGACCTTTCTAGCTTATAAAGTGGTCTGTAGATATATTGGCAAGCAAACAGTTTTGCAAACCAGGATCCTTTCAGCTACAGTCTCCAGCTTTGGCCACTAGGTAAGTAGGCAGGTGCATAGCCACCAGGAGTTTTTAGAGGACACCCAGGTGGGCCATTAACTAGGGACCTTGATATGGAGGTTGGAGACCAGTAGTTAATGTAGCTGCCAATGATTTGCTCTATTGTCAGTTTAGTTGTGGTATAGTGACAAAATTTTGGAAAAGCCACATTGGAATGCATACTCGCACAGTGCCTCTTGTTACAGGGATCAGAACAACAATAGAGTGAGACAAGATGTGGACACTGAGCAGCAGGAGGTGGATGAAGGACTGAAGTCAAGCACTGTAAGCAGCGACACAAGTCCACATCACAGAGAGAAAACAATCCAAGAAGCTCCGCAGCAGCCGAGTAAGTCTGATAGAGATTCTTTAGACGGGGATGTATGATCAGATGAAGAGGATGATATAAGAAAGGAAATATGTTTAATATGTTAATGCTTTAAAGCAGACCTGGGCAAGGGGCGGCCCGCGGGCCACATCCGGCCCGCCTACTCTCTGTGACCGGCCCGCCTGGCTCACGGCGTCCTTGCTGGCCAGTCACTGATGAGGGCAATCTGACCTGTTGTCCGGAGCTCCAGGCTCCGGGAGGCGCGTGGTCAGATTGCCCTCATCAGTGCCCGGGCAAATGCCGGGGCCCTGGAGAGCCGGGGGGGCTCACTCGGCCTCGTCAGTTCTGGTGCCCCTTGGCCGGGGCCCACTCGCCTTAGTTCTGCTGCCCCCGGGCCGAGTTCCGGGCACCACAGTCCTCGGCAGGAATCTGCGGCGCCGTCCCTTTAAGGAGCAAAGACTTCCTGGTTGAACTTCATCTGCGGGCGGAGCTACCGGCCGGCGTCCTGCTCATCCCACAGATGAGAGTTGCAGTGCCAGCCAGCGACCCTAAGCACAGTGCTTCTTTCCGGCTCTGTGTGGGCCCCCTCTCCACCGTGACCTGAGCGGTATGTGCCCTCCCCTCCCCCCGATTTATGGGCCCTGGTGAGCTGTATGGGCTCTTCTCCCCCCCTAGGTGTATTCCCTGGAACCCCCCCCCCCTCCTCGGTGCCGTATGTGCTGGGCCCCAGAGCCGCGTGTGTGTCTGTCTGTATGTATATATGTAGCAGAGCTATGTGTGTATGTATGTATATATGTAGCAGAGCTATGTGTGTATGTATGTAGCAGAGCTATGTGTGTATGTAGCAGAGCAATGTGTATGTATGTATATATGTAGCAGAGCTATGTGTGTCTGTATGTAGCAGAGCTATGTGTGTCTGTATGTAGCAGAGCTATGTGTGTCTGTATGTAGCAGTGCTATGTGTGTATGTATGTAGCAGAGCTATGTGTGTATGTATGTAGCAGAGCTATGTGTGTCTGTATGTAGCAGAGCTATGTGTGTCTGTATGTAGCAGAGCTATGTGTGTCTGTATGTAACAGAGCTATGTGTGTCTGTATGTAGCAGAGCTATGTGTGTCTGTATGTAGCAGAGCTATGTGTGTCTGTATGTAGCAGAGCTATGTGTGTCTGTATGTAGCAGAGCTATGTGTGTATGTATGTAGCAGAGCTATGTATGTAGCAGAGCTATGTGTGTATGTATGTAGCAGAGCTATGTATGTAGCAGAGCTATGTGTGTATGTATGTAGCAGAGCTATGTGTGTATGTATGTAGCAGAGCTATGTATGTATGTAGCAGAGCTATGTATGTATGTAGCAGAGCTATGTGTGTCTGTAGCAGAGCTATGTGTGTCTGTAGCAGAGCTATGTGTGTCTGTAGGCATGTATAATGTGTATCTATGTATGTCAGTGTATATGGCTGTATAGATGTGTCCGTTCTATATGTATTTTTGTGAGTTTGTCTTTAAATATGTATGTGTACGTATGTGTGTCTGCGTGTTGATGGGGCCCACTAGGACTCTTCCGCCCGGGGCCCACAAAAACCTGGAGCCGGCCCTGACCCTCATCACACGCTGCGTGTCGGGCAGGAAACAGAGGACAGATCCTGAAGCTCCGCACAGTGTAGGCAGCGGAACGCAGGAATCTCTCCTCTGTTCCTTGCCCGACACTTTTCTCTGTGACACACGCGCACCCTGATATCGTCAGTACGGCGCGCGTATGTCATTTGAAAAGTTCCCGCCCGGCAGGAGAAGCTGCAGAGGCGGGGGGCGTATGGAGAGAGGCAGCGGCGGGGGCTCCTAGGAATACAGCGTCGGCGTAGCCTGGCCATGTGAAGGAGAAGCAGCTCAGCGGGGGGCTCGTACGGAGGTGTCTGAGGACGGGAATGATAAGAAGAGAGGTGAGTGGTTACTAGTAACCTGCGGGGACAAAAGGGGGCGGGCAGGCGGGGGGCTGGGGGAGAGGGGTAACTTTTGACAAATATTTGGGGTGTAGTGGTTTAGTAAATGGGAATGTAGTTTTACAGGTGTGGTATATGGGGGGGTGGAGTGGTGTAGTTTTATAGGTGTGTAGTGGTGTAGTATAATACAGGTGTATATAGGAGTGTAGTATAATACTACACCCCTATATACACCTGTATTATACTACACCACTACACCCCTATATACACCTGTAATATACTACACCCCTATATACACCTGTATTATACTACACCACTACACCCCTATATACACCTGTATTATACTACACCACTACACCCCTATATACACCTGTATTATACTACACCACTACACCCCTATATTCACCTGTAATATACTACACCCCTATATACACCTGTATTATACTACACCACTACACCCCTATATACACCTGTATTATACTACACCACTACACCCCTATATACACCTGTATTATACTACACCACTACACCCCTATATACACCTGTATTATACTACACCACTACACCCCTATATACACCTGTATTATACAGGTGTATATAGGGGTGTAGTATAATACAGGTGTATATAGGGGTGTAGTATATTACAGGTGTATATAGGGGTGTAGTGGTGTAGTATATTACAGGTGTATATAAGGGTGTAGTGGAGTAGTATATTACAGGTGTATATGGGGTGTAGTGGTGTAGTATATTACAGGTGTAGTGGTGTAGTATAATACAGGTATTTATAGGGGTGTAGTGGTGTAGTATAATACAGGTGTAGTATATAGGAGTGTAGTATAATACAAGTGTAGTATATAGGGGTGTAGTGATGTAGTATAATACAAGTGTAGTATATAGGGGTGTAGTGATGTAGGATAATACAAGTGTAGTATATAGGGGTGTAGTGATGTAGTATAATACAAGTGTAGTATATAGGGGTGTAGTGATGTAGGTTATCACAGGTGTAGTATATAGTGATGTGCTGCAGTTTATTACAGGTGTAGTATATAGTGATGTAGCATATTACAGGTGTATATAGGGGTGTAGTGATGTAATATATAGTGGTATAGTATATAGAGGTGTAGTTTATTACAGGTGTAGTGTATACTGATGTATATTACGGGTGTAGTGATGTAGTATATGGGGATTGTGTGTGTATGTATACATTGTGTGTATGTGTATATATATTATACACGCACAGTATATATGCATGTTTGTGTGTATATATATATATGTAGAACCGAGTTAATTATCTTAGTCCGCCCTCTAAAACCATCCCAATTTCTCATGCGGCCCCATGGGAAAATTAATTGCCCACCCCTGCTTTAAAGTGTCCGAAAGCTATGGAGGGGAACCCGAAAAGAAAGGGGGTTTTCTACAAGGGGAAAGCTCAGAATAGTTGGCTATTAGGAAAAGTTGTGGCGATCAGGTTTTAAGATATGTATGTCTGTTCATTGTCACCCCCAGATTTTATGTCAGCAAATGAGATGATCAAACTATGAAACTTGGAGTTGCCAAAAATTTTAGAGGATAAATTAATGAATCAAATAAAATGGGAAAGAAAAAAAGTGTCTTCGATAATTGTCTAGTCAAAGGTATGTTGTTTTTAAGAATTGTTGTAAACGGGTTGTGGTGGTGACACTTAGAAGTATGTGGGTTTTGTTCGGTTGGCCGATCTTTGCATGTAGGATGAGTCCAACGAAGAAGGTTTTCTTCAGGTAACTGAAGTTAAGTGGAGTTGGGGGGGAGAAAATGTTTCCCCAAATCAGGGTTATAAAGACTCTGAAGAGGAATTTTGCTGTATGAGAAAAAAATGTAACAGATTTTTACAATGTTTGGGTGCGGATTAGTGTTGTAATTTCTCCATGCTGCCTTGAGGTCAGTGGGTTTTGTGGCCTTTTTGTAGGGAGATGGAGTTGGGCCCAAAGATTTGAAGGAAAAGGGGCGACAGAAGAAATTGTTACTGTCTAGAATTATTCCTAATTGTGGTGTCAATTGGCCTTTGGAAAGAGAAATTGGAAGATAGTTGGGTGTTTTTTGGACAGACAATATTAGTGTAGTTGGAACAGTGAACAATATGATGGCTGGTAACCCGCATCGGCCTCTTACAGCACTCAGTGCTGAGGAGCGGGAACCTAAGAGCAAAATTCTGGAGGAGCACGTGCCGGAGGCAAACGAGTCAATAGCAGAATATTGTACAGGGGAAAAAGGGAAACTTTGTTAATTTGTTTCAAATGCTAGAAAAAGTTAGAGAAGTCTGCTAACAATGCTTGACAGGTATTGACCTGGATCTAAACCTTCCAGGTGAGAAGTCCTTGGTACCGGACATCTTGAGGAGATACAAGTCAGAATGAAATAGATGGAGCAGCTTCAGGAGACAGCGAGAAGATGTGGGTCCAGACATGATGCTACTCAGGACAAGCATTGAGCTGTTGGTAAGTTTTTATGTTTTCTTATGTTTTCCTTAATGACGCTGGTGCACTAATTTTCCTAAAGTCTTTGCACAAGTGGCCACTAATATAGTCTAAATGAAAATAACTCTTGTGCTCTGCAGATAGCTCCTGTAGTTTCTTGATTGCTGCATTTTTTTGTTTTAAAAATTTTTAAACTTAATTTATAATTGTTTTTTTTTTTTTATTCTTTTTGTGCAGAATATCAAGAATCAATGGAGGTGCATGCAGGAGCGAGATAAGAAGTTCATGGCTGAGAAGGAAAAAAGTTTCATTCTTCTGAGCTGCAGGTCTTTGTGTCCAGCCGAGAGACCCATTAGTAAGCAGATTTATCCCATTCTTACACCTTTCAGGGAATGTTCCAATGGACCGAATCCAAGACTTTCAGAACACTCTTAGGCCTAGGACACACGGCGAGAAAAACGGTGTGAGTGGAATGCGATAAAAAATTGCATTCCACTCGGAACAATATTACTCTGTGCCTGCTCCCATGAGCGATTATTTCCTTGGTCCTAATCGGACCGAGAAAACAGTCGCAGCATGCTGAGGGTGCAATGCGATCCTGTTCCACTCACACCAATGCAATTCTATGGGGCAAGAGAAACATTGCACTGCTCTTGCATTACACCGGTGTAACACGAGAGCAGTGCGATTCTCGCAGCAGCCGGCAACGGAGGAGAGAGGGAGATAAATCCCTCCCCTCCTCAGCTCCGGTCTTCCCCTCCTCAGCACTGGCCCCCCTCCTCCTCAGCGTCGGCCCTCCCCCCGCAGCTGTAGTCTGATCGGACCACAGACGCATGACACTCGGATCCTGCTGTGCTGCGAGCGTGAGCCGAGTGTCATGCGAGGATTGCACTAATCCCCGTGTGGCCTTGGACTTAGGCCCTGTCCACACATTGCATTGTTTGATGCATTCTTGGTGCAGTTATTCGTGCAGTTTGTTGCCCAAATCTGCATGTCTATCCCTATCTCAGCAAAGTCTATGAGAATTCTGAAGTGCTGTCCACACGTTGCTTCTTTTTTTCCTTCCAGTTTTTTTTTAGCTCTTCCAGCCATTGAATTCACTACAAAAAGGCTCTAAAAACGCCCCAAAAAACTCATAAAAAATGCATGCGTGGTTGATGTTTATTTGTGCAGAAACTTTCTGCAGCGTGCACACATACCTTAAACTTAAAAAAATAGTTTGGTTATCATCCGAAATACATAGAGACGTTGTCCGAAACCAAAGTTCATTTTCATCCTAAATGTCTAAAATAATTATTTAATCGTTTTTCAAATATACTTCAATAAAGAAAAAAATCCCGATCGTTTCCCACCTGAAGTGAAGCGTCATCAGTGGCGGCTGTTCAGGTCTGGACGGTCCCTACTCTCCCCGCACGACGTCCCCTCTAAGTATCCCAGCATGCACTGGGGATTCTCAAATGAAACATCATCAGAAGAAAATAAACATAGGAAGATACAGTAGAAAGGGAATGGTAGGGAATTATTAATGGACGTAGAATAGAAAAGTGATTACGTTATTAAATTAAATAAACCTACAAGTGAGTGAAGAGCATTAGATAAAGGGCAAATACGCACAAGATGCAGGAGAAACCTATAAGAGCAAAGTGCAAGACACAATGATAGAAAAATATATAATGGGATAATATAATAGTCATTTTATTTTATTAGGTAATATTAAAAACACCTGAATAACAAACTGGTGAATATTGACATCAAATGGGTAAATTGCTAGAATAATACATAGAATATATATTAGTAACTAATGTGGTGACAATACTGTAATCGGATCCGAGATCACATTCTATCCAAGAGGAAATACTGAATAGAGCACAGTAATAACGCAGCGAAATGAGGTCCAAATAGGAGACGTCACAAAGGGAGAGGAGGGAAGAAATGGAGCGCGCAGCGGCAGATAAGAAAACACCCGTCAGGAATAATCCACCTTTTAAAAAAAATAAATAAATTAAATAGATAAATATTTAAGATGTAAATGACCTTTGGTTTCGATCTCCCCTTTATCGTCCATTAACTTGTCATAAATTTGTTATTTTTTTACCTATTCTTCAGTGCTGCTGATCCATTGAATCTTTTGTGGATTTCTTGTTAATGGTAAAAAATGACAGACTAATGACAAGTCACTGGTTTAATATCCTGCACTTTGCCGGCTCTTTAAAGGGAACCTTTCGCCAGTTTTTTGGCCTATAAGCTGCGACCACCACCAGTGGGCTCTTATATACAACATTCTAACATGCAGTATATAAAAGGCCAGGCCGCTGTGTACAACATAAAAAACACTTTATAATACTCACCTAAACCGGTCGCTGTGGTGGATGTGGGTCATATAGGTGTCTTCGTCCTCCGGTGCCGGCGCCTCCTCTTTCGGCCATCTTCTTCCTCCTTCTCGTCATACACACTCGCCGGTCCTGCGCAGGCGCACTACAATACTTAGATCTGCCCTGCTCAGGACCTGAATGCCGGTGAGTGTGGATGACGTTGGCCGCGTCTTGCACACAGGCTTCAGGAGGAGGACAACAAAGATGGCCGAAAGAGGAGGTGCCGTCACCAGAGAACGGAGACACCCATATGACCCAACTCCACCGCAGCGACCATTTAGGTAAGTATTTGTGGAGCACAGGGCTGCTGCAGCGGTCTGGTGCGTTACCTTCAGGGACTCCACGGGACGGTCTGGTCACAGGTAGGGAACCTTCTCTTTCGATTTTCGTGACGCCACTCTCGGTATTGCGGTCAGTGGGGACCGCCACTGCAGATTAAGGGGTGCCTGAGGCTGATGGTGGGTGCAGTCAGTTGTAGTGGCCTACCGAGAGTGAGGCAAGCCCCAGGGCCCTGTGTAAGTGTGTGGAACCACAGGTCGCAGAATGACTCAAACACAGTCCAAGAATTCTTTTAACGTGTTTACTCACTGTTTGGTGGTCACTGTGAGATGCCCGGGCGACACTGCGATAACCAGGTGGAACCAGAAATTCCAGAAGGCTGTTCTGAGGGTAGCTGTCCACTCGCCCTCCTTGCACTCCTTTTGTTTGGGAGGACCCCTTACTTGAAGTATGGTAGGGTTCCTCCAGGGAAGCTGTTTCCAACCCCGCTCCCCTCTCTGGCCCGTCTGCCGGCAGCGTGACCATGGTGGGATGGCTTCTGGCCCTGTCCCCTTATGGGCCTCCTGATTGCTGCTTGTCTCGGAGTCTGTGTGGTGGTGGTGAGGGCATGACGTACCCCCACCTGAAGGTTGAGCAGCTCTGGATGATTAGCTGTCTGCTCTGGGGACCTGTCTCCCCTTGCGTGCTGGAATACCAGGGATCCCCTTACTCAGCCACCCCTCTCTCTGGGTGTCTTTCAGGCTGACCCATAGGTATCCGTTCTCCCCCGTTTTCAGCTACTGCACTCCGCAGGGCCTGGCTAGCATGAGAGCCCCTCTGCTCCCTTCCACACTCCTCAACACTCTGCTTCAGACTGCTTGCTCCTCCTTCTCTTCCTGTCTGCCCGGCTACATATTATAAAGTGTTTTTTTATGTTGTACACAGCGGCCTGAGCTCTTATATACAGCATGTTAGAATGCTGTATAGAAGAGCCCATTGGTGGTGGCCGCAGCTTATAGGCCATAAAACTGGTGACAGGTTCCCTTTAATGCTACAACACTTAGGTTATTGTGCTTTTTGTGCAGCTTGCAGGGTTACATGATATTTCATATACGATTTTTACCTTTCTTGTTAGTAAATCACATTTTTTTCCCCTCTTTTTCTTTCCTTAACTGAAGGCGACATATCTCCAAGGCATTTTGATCTCTCAGCAAATCAAGAGGAGCTGCAGACCGGGAAGACCGACTCTCAGGAGCCTCCTGGACTTCAGAGAACAAGCATGGCCGCCGACAGAGGAGCAACCTGTCCACCTGGAGGCTCAGAAGAAGAGGCGATGCCCGGCAGCTTATCTGTTTTTGTTTTTTAAATGTGGTTTATGCTTTTGCTGATGGTAATTTAATAAAATCTTTCTCTCATACGAGTTCTTCTTGCGTCGCCTCCAGTGAGTTCTGGCTTTGGTGATAAATGCCTTTCTCTATCCTGCATCTTTGTAGCTGGAGAATGGCTTTCTGGATGTGAAGTCGTCCATAGTCTCATAGGTCCCATACACTAGATGGCTGTAGACCGGACACTTGTCCACAAAACACACATCTCTCCTGTTTCACCCCTATAAATAAATGTGATTCCTGCACGTTTTAGTAAGATTACACCTGGGATACAGGACAGAAGTGGCGCTGTGCAATGTAAGTGTATACTATGTATACATTTAATTCTATTAAAATTCATTCTTATGTAGTCAAATTAAAATTTTTGATTAGCATAAAATAAGCAACATATCTTAGATAATAGGGCACCACTCACATCAGGTACAAGTGCATAGACTTATAACATACATTTTCTGTATAAGAATTATATTCATATACAGTCATATGAAAAAGTTTGGTCACCCCTATTAATGTTAACCTTTTTTCTTTATAACAATTTGGGTTTTTGCAACAGCTATTTCAGTTTCATATATCGAATAACTGATGGACTCAGTAATATTTCTGGATTGAAATGAGGTTTATTGTACTAACAGAAAATGTGCAATCCGCATTTAAACAAAATTTGACCGGTGCAAAAGTATGGGCACCCTTATCAATTTCTTGATTTGAACACTCCTAACTACTTTTTACTGACTTACTAAAGCACTAAATTTGTTTTGTAACCTCATTGAGCTTTGAACTTCATAGGCAGGTGTATCCAATCATGAGAAAAGGTATTTAAGGTGGCCACTTGCAAGTTGTTCTCCTATTTGAATCTCCTATAAAGAGTGGCATCATGAGCTCCTCAAAACAACTCTCAAATGATCTGAAAACAAAGATTATTCAACATAGTTGTTCAGGGGAAGGATACAAAAACTTGTCTCAGAGATTTAAACTGTCAGTTTCCACTGTGAGGAACATAGTAAGGAAATGGAAGAACACAGGTACAGTTCTTGTTAAGCCCAGAAGTGGCAGGCCAAGAAAAATATCAGAAAGGCAGAGAAGAAGAATGGTGAGAACAGTCAAGGACAATGCACAGACCACCTCCAAAGACCTGCAGCTTCATCTTGCTGCAGATGATGTCAATGTGCATCGGTCAACAATACAGCGCACGTTGCACAAGGAGAAGCTGTATGGGAGAGTAATGCGAAAGAAGCCGTTTCTGCAAGCACGCCACAAACAGAGTCGCCTGAGGTATGCAAAAGCACATTTGGACAAGCCAGCTACATTTTGGACGAACGTCCTGTGGACTGATGAAACAAAGATTGAGTTGTTTGGTCATACAAAAAGGCGTTATGCATGGAGGCAAAAAAACATGGCATTCCAGAAAAGCACTTGCTACCCACAGTAAAATTTGGTGGAGGTTCCATCATGCTTTGGGGCTGTGTGGCCAATGCCGGCACCGGGAATCTTGTTAAAGTTGAGGGTTGCATGGATTCAACTCAGTATCAGCAGATTCTTGACAATAATGTGCAAGAATCAGTGATGAAGTTGAAGTTATGCAGGAGATGGATATTTCAGCAAGACAATGATCCAAATCACCGCTCCAAATCTACTCAGGCATTCATGTAGAGGAACAATTACAATGTTCTGGAATGGCCATCCCAGTCCCCAGACCTGAATATCATTGAACATCTGTGGGATGATTTGAAGCGACTGTCCATGCTCGGCGACCATCAAACTTAACTGAACTGGAATTGTTTAGTAAACAGGAATGGTCAAATATACCTTCATCCAGGATCCAGGAACTCATTAAAAGCTACAGGAAGTGACTAGAGGCTGTTATTTTTGCAAAAGGAGGGTCTACAAAATATTATTGTCACTTTTATGTTCAGGTGCCCATACTTTTGCACCGGTCAAATTTTGTTTAAATGCGGATTGCACATTTTCAGTTAGTATAATAAACCTCATTTCAATCCAGAAATATTACTCAGTCCATCAGTTATTAGATATATGAAACTGAAATAGCTGTTACAAAAACCCAAATTGCTATAAAGAAAAAAGGTTAACATTAATAGGGGTGCCCAAACTTTTTCATATGACTGTAGCACCCAACATAAATATAGCAGCAAAGCGGCAACTCAGTGGGAAAATAGCAGCAGGCAAATATAATGTGCAAAATCCAATGGCTAAATGATTATAAATAATGATGAAGTCAAAGCCTCAATATATATATAAATATATATTGTAGCAGTGAGATATAACCAAGGCACAGACAGCACTGGGGTCATACACGTTACTGTGGGGCATATACATTACTGGGGGCATAGAGCTCTGGAGGGCAAACACATTACTGGGGTGGGTGGGATACAGCTCTGGGAGCTCATACAGCTTAGTGGGGGGCACATATAGCTATGGGGGGCCCATAGAGCTCAGGGAGGCATACACAGCTCTAGGGGGCACATACAGTTCATGAGGGCACATTCAGTTCTAAGTGGCCCATACATCTCAGGAGGGGGCACATACAGCTCGGGGGGGCACATACAGCTCAGGGGGGGGCACATACAGTCCATCAAGTTCACCCTTTCTCCACCAATTATACTTTTTTTTATCACTAAATTATCTATAAACGACAATGTTGAATACTGTGGAAATCATCCAACCTTTTTTTAACCCCTTCAGCCCCCAGCCTGTTTTCACCTTAAAACTGAATAGGATAACTGAAGTGAGCACTAATATATATATTATGAGTGCAAGCCAAAAATTACATACTATATACGGATAAGGCTGCACATCAAACATAGATAATAGTATAATGCCTCAAGCATATGGACAAATATTGGAATATACAATGAAAAATGCTACTTGCTAATTTGAACATGTGAATAATGAATTGCATACCTGCTATGAATATTAGGAAAAAGGAGATATTTAGCAATCGCATTGATCAATGTAACTGAGCCCCAAGGCCTCGTCAAGGCATATCTCTATATTGGGGTCCCTAGCTCTGTGACCCTAACTGTGTGTCATCTCATTGCAATTAAAAACTGCTATGGGTGGAGAGGGGTAACTAAGGACTTTCTTATATAGGAGATGGAAAAAACATGGCCGAAAGGGGCGGAGCTGTGTTCACATTCAGAAAAAAAAACCAAAAAACTACATATAACTGAATAGGATAACTGAAGTGAGCACTAATATATATATATCATGAGTGCAAGCCAAAAATTACATACTATATACGGATAAGGCTGTACATCAAACCTAGATAATAGTATAATGCCTCAAGCATATGGACAAATATTGGAATATACAATGAAAAATGCTACTTGCTAATTTGAACATGTGAATAATGAATTGCATACCTGCTATGAATATTAGGAAAAAGGAGATATTTAGCAATCGCATTGATCAATGTAACTGAGCCCCAAGGCCTCGTCAAGGCATATCTCTATATTGGGGTCCCTAGCTCTGTGACCCTGTTTTCACCTTAAAGACCTGGCCATTTTTTGCAATTTTGACCAGTGTCACTTTGACAGGTTATAACTCTGGAACACTTCAACGGATCCTGGCGATTCTGACATTGTTTTTTCGTGACATATTGTACTTCATGTCAGTGGTAAATTTAGGCCGATATGTTTTGCGTTTGTGAAAATTTCGGAAATTTGGCAAAAATTTTGAAAATTTCGCAATTTTCAAAATTTGAAATTTTATGCCCATAAATCTGAGAGATATGTCACACAAAATAGTTACTAAAAAACATTCCCGCTTTACACCAGCGCAATTTTTGAAAAAAAAAAAAAAATCCGTTAGGAAGTTAGAAAGGTTCAAAGTTCATCAGTAATTTCTCATTTTTCCAACAAAATTTACAAAAAAAAATTTTTTAGGTACCATATCACGTTTGGAGTGATTTGAGAAACCTAGGCGACAGAAAATACCCAAAAGTGAACCCATTCTAATATCTGCACCCCTCACTCTGCTTAAAACCACATCCAAGAAGTTTATTAACCCTTTAGGAGCTTCACAGCAAGCAAAGCAATGTAGAAGAAAAAATGAAAATTTTACTTTTTTAACACAAAAATGTTACTTTAGCCATAAAAATTAGTATTTTCACAAGGGGATCAGGAAAAATGCATCATAAAATGTATCGTGCATTTTCTCCTGAGTACGCAGATACCTCATATGTGGTGTAACTCAAATGTTTGGGCACACGGCAGGACTCGGAAGGCAAGGAGCACCATTTGAATTTTTGAGTGCAAAATTAGCTGCACTCATTAGCAGGCGCCATGTCGGGTTTGAAGACTCCCTGAGGTGCCTAAACAATGGAGCTCCCCCATATGTGACCCCATTTTGGAAACTAGAGCCCTCAAATAATTTTTCTAGATGTTTGATGTGCACTTTGAACCCCTGGGGGCTTCACAGAAGTTTATAACGTTGAGCCGTGAAAAGAAAAAAACCATTTTTTACCACAAAACTGTTGCTTCAACAAGGTAGCTTTTTTTTATCACAAGGGTATCAGGAAAAAATGCATCATAAAATGTATTGTGCATTTTCTCCTGAGTACGCAGATACCCCATATGTGGTGGAAATCAAATGTTTGTGCACACGGCAGGACTCGGAAGGCAAGGAGCACCATTTGAATTTTTGAGTGCAAAATTAGCTGCACTCATTAGCGGACGCCATGTCGGGTTTGAAGACTCCCTGAGGTGCCTAAACAATGGAGCTCCCCCATATGTGACCCCATTTTGGAAACTAGAGCCCTCAAATAATTTTTCTAGATGTTTGATGTGCACTTTGAACCCCTGGGGGCTTCACAGAAGTTTATAACGTTGAGCCGTGAAAAGAAAAAAACATTTTTTACCACAAAACTGTTGCTTCAACCAGGTAGCTTTTTTTTATCACAAGGGTATCAGGAAAAAATGCATCATAAAATGTATTGTGCATTTTCTCCTGAGTACGCAGATACCCCATATGTGGTGGAAATCAAATGTTTGGGTACACGGCAGGACTCGGAAGGCAAGGAGCGCCATTTCACAGCAAAATTGGTTGGAATTATTAGCGGACACCATGTTGCGTTTGGAGACCCCCCTGAAGTGCCTAAACAATGGAGCTCCCCCACAATTGACCCCATTTTGGAAACTAGACCCCTCATGGAATTTATCTAGCTGTTTAGTGAGCACTTTCAACCCCTGGAGGCTTCACAAACGTTTGTAGTGTTCAGCCGTGAAAATATTTTATTCTTTTTTTTTACCACAAAATTGTTTTTTCAAACAGGTAGCTTTTTTTCACAAGGGTATCAGGAAAAAATGCACCATAAAATGTATTGTGCAATTTCTCAGGAGTACACAGGTACCTCATATGTGGTGGAAATCAAATGTTTGGGCGTACGGCGGGGCTCAGAAGAGAAGGAGCGCCATTTCACAGTAAAATTGATTGGAATTATTAGCAGACGCCATGTTGCGTTTGGAGACCCCCTGAGGTGCCTAAACAATGGAGCTCCCCCACATGTGATCCCATTTTGGAAACTAGACCCCCCCATACAAAAAAATTAGTTTGGCAAAATAAAAAATACAGACATCAGTAAAAAAAAAAAAAATGAATAAAAAAAAAAATATGAGCGCCTGCCACTAAGACCAGTGCCAAACGTGAGAGCAATGCACGAGTCTCGCATTGCATCATCTACTCCAGTCTGGAAGCGAGCAACTGCGCTGAATAATGCGATGCGAGAGGGCGGGGTGGCAGATGAGAAAGGGCGCAGCGGATGGAAGATGGGAAAGGGCGCAGCGGATGGAGGAGCGGCAGAGGATGGAAAAGGGCGCAGCGGATGGATGATGGGAAATGGCGCAGCGGATGGAGGAGTGGCGGAGGATGGGGGGGAGGGAGGTGAGATGGGGATACCTACCTTACAGGATGGATCTAGGCAGCAGGATCACAGCAGACAGAAGAGGCAGCAGATGAAGGAGGCAACAGATTGAGGAGTGTGAGAGGGGGCAGTAGATGAAGAGGATGGGAGAGAGCAGGCAGCAGATCGGGGAGGGGGGCAGAGTCTGATGGGAGAGCGAGATGGCACATGGAGGAGGGGGGGCCCCGGGAGGAGGGTGGCCCCCAGAACATGGAGGGGGAGGGTGGCTTGCAGCACATGTGGGGGGAGGGTGGCTTTCAGCACATGGAAGGGGAGGAGGTGTAGTGGCGATGGAGAAGGGGCAGCCAATGAAGGAGGCGGCTGCGGACGATCGGGAACACTGGGGGCCGATTCGGGGGCAGCAGCGGCTGAAAAAGGTGGGTGCGACGGCGGCGGGGACAGTGGCGAGCGTGGCGGCGCAGACAGTGGCGAACGTGGCGGTGGGGACAGTGGCGGGCGGGGCGATCGGGCACAGGGGTGGATCGGGAGCAGCGGCGGGGTGATCGGAGACAGCGGCGGGGCTGGCGGTGGCGATCGGAGCCGCAGCGGGGCTGGTGGTGGCGGGCGGGGCGATCGGAGACAGCGGCGGGGCTGGGGCTGGCGGGCGGGGCGATCGGAGACAGCGGAAGGGCTGGCGCTGGCGGGCGGGGCGATCGGAGACAACGGCGGGGCTGGCGGTGGCGGGCGGGGCGATCGGAGACAGCGGCAGGGCAGGCGGTGGCGGGCGGTGCGATAGGAGACAGCGGCGGGGCTGGCAGGGCGATCGGGGACAGGGGCGGGCGGCGGGGGCAGCAACTTACCGATGGGCACCTGCAGAGACCGCTCTCCTCGGCTTTCTGGGACGGACACAGGTCACTGGCACCAGATCCACGGTGATTGGAGAGATCGGTCACAAGACCGGTCTCTCCAATCAGAGCTGGGGGCGGGTGAAGCACCGATCACCCAGCTCCAGCCAATGGCCAGTGCTACAGCAGCACTGATCAGGGCTGGATTTCAATGTTCCAGCCATTTTCAATGGCTGGAACATTACAGTGACTGTAATTGGCTGAGCGGCGTTTGTCAGCCAATCACAGTCTCTGTAGGTTCAGGGAGGAGGCACCACCCCTCCTGAGGTCAGGCAGAGGTCCCCTCCTTCCCGAATCTACTGTTTAATTAAACAAATTGGACTCCCCGGGGCTCCGGGACCGCGATTTCGCCATGACGTACTGGGTACGTCATGGGTCGTTTAGCACCATGTCACCATGACGTACCCAGTACGTCAAGGGTCGTTAAGGGGTTAAAAGCTGTTATAGTATCTGCCATTACTACCTGTTGTGGAAGGACATTCCACAATCTGAGTGCTCTAACTGTAAAGAACTCTTTCCTATTTAGCTATCAGAATTGCCTTTCTTCCACCTGTTATGACTACTCCATAGTCCTTAGTATGGTTTTTTGGAAGGAATAAGTCAAGTGCCAGTCCTTTGTATTGACCACACATTTATTTATACATGTACATGAGATCTTGTCTGAAACGTCGTTTTTTATCTTCGCTAAACAAGCCCGACTTTTCCAACATCTCATCATATGGATGGCCTCCATCTCTTGTGATAATCTAGTTACCACCTTTGAACTGACTTTAACTGCTGAACAGGGTCGGCATCAGCACCCGGCGCACCAGGCAGTGTCATGTGCTCCTGCCCTGACACTGTACACTGACACTGCTGCACGGTGCTCCTGACCTGACACTGTACACCAGCACTGCTGCACGGTGCTCCTGCCCTGACACTGTACACTGACACCTGCTGCACGGTGCTCCTGTCCTGACACTGTACACTGACACTGCTGCACGGTGCTCTTGCCCTGACACTGTACACTTACAGTGCTGCACGGTGCTCCTGCCCTGACACTGTACATTTACACTGTTGCACGGAGCTCCTGCCATGACACTGTACACTTACAGTGCTGCACGGTGCTCCTGCACTGACACTGTACATTTACACTGCTGCACGGTGCTCCTGCCCTGCCACTGTACACTTACACTGCTGCACGGTGCTCCTGCACTGACACTGTACACTGACACTGCTGCACGGTGCTCCTGTCCTGACACTGTACACTTACAGTGCTGCACGGTGCTCCTGCCCTGACACTGTACATTTACACTGCTGCACGGTGCTCCTGCCCTGACACTGTACACTAGCACTGCTGCACGGTGCTCCTGCCCTGACACTGTACACTAGCACTGCTGCACGGTGCTCCTGCCCTGACACTGTACACTGATGCCTGCTGCACGATGCTCCTGTCCTGCCACTGTACACTGACACTGCTGCGCGGTGCTCTTGCCCTGACACTGTACACTTACAGTGCTGCACGGTGCTCTTTCCCTGACACTGTACATTTACACTGCTGCACGGTGCTCCTGCCCTGCCACTGTACACTTACACTGCTGCACGGTGCTCCTGCACTGACACTGTACACTGACACTGCTGCACGGTGCTCCTGTCCTGACACTGTACTGAACTTTAACCATAGGACAATGCCACCAGTCATAGTGACCCCATCACAACCTTAAATCTCTGTGCGCACACTACGGTTATTTGCCGCGGATTTGCCACAGATTTTGCTGCAAAATAAGTGCAGCTTTTGTTTATAATCTCTCTGCAGTCCTTCCCCAGCAAAATCTATGGGAAACCCAAAATGCTGTGCGCTCATTGCATTTTTCTTCCTATAGGTTTTGCTGCAGAATTTCTGCAGCAAAAAGCAGCAGCATGTCACTTCTTTTCCGCAGGTACCTGCGTTTTTGCCATAGATAATAGACCAACCCGTGGAAAAAACGCATGCGGGTGCCGGGTACGTTTTTGACGCTGGTGCGGAATTCTGCCAAAGGGTGCAGATTTTTCTTAAGAAAAGCAAATTTCCAAGTGCGCACAGACCCTAAAGTAGATTTTTCACTTAATCTTCGTCCAAGAGTGCACTTCAGTGTAAAAAAAAAAAAAAATACCGTGCTGTCCCCCCCCTTCCCAGGGTCTACTGGCCAGTCTCTGCCGCTAGTGTCTGGTATTGACCATTTCACTGGTCACGATGACAGTGCAGCAGCCGATCGGTGAGCTCTGCCAGTGTAAACTGAACGCCCCACTCAGAGCTGCTGAGCTCACTGATTGACTGCTGCACTGTCCTCGTGATGTCAGTGAAATGGTCAATGCCAGACTCATCAGTTGTTTCCCTGTCTATACCTCGCATGTAAATTTACCCGTGCAGGTTTATCCATGTGTTATTAGACCTCATCAGGTGATCTGTATGGGGCATGGGGGGCACTACAGCAGGGCAGTCGATGATTGTGCAGCGCAATAAGTGGGAACAAGATTAGACATTACACAGATCCACACTGTACATTCTGATGTCTGGTTTTCTCATACGAGTTTTATCCGTATTTCTCACAGATAGGGCCCCTACCAATGAGAGTCTATGGGGCTGATCACAGAGAGGGCCCCTACCAATGAGAGTCTATGGGGCTGATCACAGAGAGGGCCCGAACCTATCAGAGTCTATGGGGCTGATCACAGATAGGGCCCGTACCTATGAGAGTCTATGGGACTGATCACAGATAGAGCCCTTACCTATGAGAGTCTATGGGGCTGATCACAGAGAGCCCGTACCTATGAGAGTCTATGGGGCTAATCACAGGTCTGTGTATTTGTGAAGACTTAAGGGTACTTTACACGCTGCCACATCGCTAGCGATTACTAGCGATTTTGAGCGCAATAGCACCCACCCCCGTCGCTCGTGCGACATTTGTTGCTCGCTGCCGTAGCGAACATTATCGCTACGGCAGCGTCACACACACATACCTGTGTAGCGACGTCGCTGTGACTGCCGAACAATCCCTCCTTCACGGGGGAGGTGCGTTCGACGTCACTAAGCGGCCGTCCAATAGGAGCAGAGGGGCAGAGATGAGCGGGACGTAACATCCCGCCCACCTTCTTCCTTCCTCATTGCTGGTGGACGCAGGTAAGGAGATGTCCGTCGTTCCTGCGGTGTCACACATAGCGTTGTGTGCTGCCGCAGGAACGACGAACAACATCGTACCTGTGGCAGCAGCGATATTAAGGAAAGGAGCGACGTGTCAATGATCACCGTTTTTGGACGATTTTGCGATCGTTGATCGTTGCTCCTTGGTGTCACACGCTGCGATGTCACTACTGGTGTCACACGCCGGATGTGCGTCACTAATGATGTGACCCCGACAATATATCGGTAGAGATATCTCAGTGTGTAAAGCACCCTTTAGTGGCTCACACAAAAATAGAGGCTTGTCGGATTCTGGGCCAAATAATGCAAGTCTATGGATCCATGAATAAATTGGAAGCTCTCAGATACCATCTATCTGCTGGCTGTTTTTTCTAGACTATTCGATAGGAGAAGCCTTCTTACGATTTTTTATTTTATTGGAGAAAAACTGATGAAACTCTGACATAACTGATAACAAAAATTGTCACTGACCGAACTGATGACACACGGACTGTTATTTGTGTTCGTGAAGACTCAGTGACGTGTGAATGAGCCCCTCATTAGGCCGGGTTCACACCAGTGTATTTTCGGCTGAGTGCTGTATGTGATAAAGCAGACATTGCACTGACAGCACACGAAGCCATGTTATTCAGTGGAGTCCTGCAGATGAGCATCTTTGTTCTTCACTGACCAAATCTGCATGTAAAAAAAATCCCAGCATGCACTTGTTTCTTCTGTGTGTGAGGTCAAACTTGCTCATTCAAGTCAAAAGCCGGGGTCAGAGGGGCGTAGAGCATGGGATGTGGTATCCTGATGACACTCGGCTCCGGCTCTGCCGATGACACTCGGCTCTGACTCTGCCGATGACACTCGGCTCCGGCTCTGCCGATGACACTCGGCTCCGGCTCTGCCGATGACACTCGGCTCCGGCTCTGCCGATGACACTCGGCTCTGGCTCTGCTGATGGCACTCGGCTGTGGTTCTGCTGATGGCCCTCGGCTGTGGCTCTGCTGCCATTATTTTCCTCAGTCTGTTTAAAACTGAAGAAAATCTCGCAGATCAGAGCTGCAATATGGACTTGATTTTCTCATTGCTTTCATCCAATTTACACTCTAATGTAAGCGAGCCCTAAGACTGTGTAGAAAAATAGAAAAAGGGGATCCCATACATAAAATCCTTATAGCATGTGGTTTTTTACAGATTCACTGCAACTCTTTAAATGGCCTTGTAAATTATTATAGCAGTGTTGGTCTTTGTGTAGAGATTTATTGTCAATAACAGCACAGTTATTTGCTGAGGGTCCCCTATACCCATAATTAGGGTGCGGCACCGTAGTTGTAATCAGGATTTCTGGTTAGGGGCCCACTCAGATTTTTTGCCCCCCTAGGCTGAACCCCTAGCTACGCCACTGCCCCCACTGGTTCCAGTACTGTTTATGTCCCCGTAAAAACATTAAAATTAATACATCTAGTTATCAAACACTTTATAATAGGACATATTATATATGTTCACAGTTCTGTTTATATTGGAGGGCATAGCTTATTGATAACAGTTCTTATAAGAAATCAATATTAATGTATCAGTATTGAACATAGATAAATGCTGACTTAGTATGGTATATATATTCTATCTGGATTTTTCCAGATAGAGGATTTCATCATGTGTAACTGTGCTAAACAGAATAACCCTATATGGATTGGGACAGCTGTATATATAGACGGTGGGAGTGGGGCTCTCACTCTTGCTCCAGGAGTCAATCTACACATGTCGAAGCTGATCCATCCATCCATCCATGATGAAGTAACACAGGCCTGTCAGGTCTCCAGCATGACTATTCAGGAACCAAGTAAAGATGGATGAAGATTTCTATTGATTAGAATGGACTATTATTAACTCTTTACGTAAGGTAACGAAGAATATTATTTTTCCTTTCTGTAACTGAACTTTGGCAACCTATTTATTAGATATAAAAATACATCTATTCATTTTTCTACATTTTTTAAGTTTTGTTTTTCATGCACTTATCACGTATTTGAAGAAAAATATATTTAAGGGTATATTTTTAACATTTTGGCGAGTCAGGATTCGTTTTTTTTTTAATTTTTTGTACTTATTCCTTCACTTTGCACAACGGGGGACAGCAATAATGAATATCTCTTGCAAAATGTCAGGGAATTAACAATTTATAAATATCACGCGGGACTTAGAAAATACGAATAAGTCAAGTCGCATGAATGTTTTTTTAAATGAACTTTAAAGAGTTTGCAAAGCCACAGAGGATCATCCTTTGATGTGTCTTTGGAGGAGAAAGAATAAGTCAGTCCATAAGAAGTAGTACAAGTGCTGATTATAAGTCAAGGTAAGACAATGAATTTAAATTCTTTTTCTGAACAAAGTAAGCTTTTAGAGAAGTCTAGTTTAGCAAATTTATGGTTATGTCATGATTGACTCCTGGCTCAGCTGGAGTTGAGCCTTTTTTTTAGTTTCACTTCTGATGCAAGTCACGTTAAGGGTTAATCCTTTCTGTCTCGTTCTGGAGGTCAGGCTGCTTTATTAGGGCACTATTTCTCTTGGACTTCACCAGTGATACTTCTGGCTCTGCTGTGCTCTGCTCTTGAGTGACCTGTTGTCTGCCCTGCCCCCTCCTGACCTCCATGTTCACCTGACCTGTTAACCTCCTCTGTTGTCTGTTTCCATCAGTGTCTCTCCCGCTGTCTCCCTGTTTGTTCCTTATCTGTTTACCTTTATTCTGTCTTGTCTTCCCACTCCCCCTCGCTTCTAGGCTCTGATTTCCCGGCTACTGACTATTTGCTTCCCTCTGACTACGTTTAGACTTTGCCCTTGTGTACTTACAAGACCTCATGTTGTGACACGGCTTTCTTACGATTCTACTGCCATCTGGTGGGCTTGACTAGTATTACCTCTGCTAGGGAATTCCCTGCTCATACTTTTCCTCCACTTTTACGCCCCCTAGTGGTTTACCAGCTAACTACCTTCTCTGATAGTTTGCAAAAGAGGACAAGAGTTTTTTAGGGTGCAAAAAGATATACAAAAGTTTATTCAACACGCTGTGAGGGTAAACATCCAGAACATCATAAAAACATATTAAAAGTAATAATACACGGACGACACCCATGTGTGGTAGATAATAAAACCATCTGTGACATGTTGGCTCATGATAATGCAGCCATACACAGCGAGTCACAGGGAAAAATGCAGGGCTTGCTAGTCAAGCAAACCGCATTAATGCACATGCGAACTACAGCAGTGTACTATGGCATTAAACACAATCATAAATGCAATACATAAGATGGACAAGGTTACACGTCAGGAGAGCATACATAACATGTGAACTTTATATATTATAGCATAACCTAAAGTAAAGGTATGACCAAAATTGCATTGCATACAGACACATTACCCACGGTCCTGTAGGGACCCCTGCGCAGGTAAGCTGAAAATAGTGGCAGTAGAGCCATACACATCAATGGGTGGAAAAATAGGAAGAGGGGGCCTCCATTAGAGAGGGGCCTCAGAGGAGCCTACGTACGTTTCAATTTAATGAAATCTTCGTCAGGGAAGAGGCATCTCCTTGTCCATCTTATGTATTGCATTTATGATTGTGTTTAATGCCATAGTACACTGCTGTAGTTCGCATGTGCATTAATGCGGTTTGCTTGACTAGCAAGCCCTGCATTTTTCCCTGTGACTCGCTGTGTATGGCTGCATTATCATGAGCCAACATGTCACAGATGGTTTTATTATCTACCACACATGGGGGTCGTCCGTGTATTATTACTTTTAATATGTTTTTATGATGTTCTGGATGTTTACCCTCACAGCGTGTTGAATAAACTTTTGTATATCTTTTTGCACCCTAAAAAACTCTTGTCCTCTTTTGCATAATATGATATTGAGTTTGTGCTTGGGGTGAGGATCCACTACAGTCTGGACCCACCCTTTATCCTAAAGTATGGTGTTGTGGAGTGTGAGGTAAATCCGGAGATATGACGATAAATCATGATATTCAAGTTATGTCAGGAAGCCCTCTCCTGGTGTCACCCCCCCTTTCCTTCACACAACTCCTTCAATCAGAAAATTTACCACAGGGATAAACGGTTTGTTTAGCAGATAGGTGTCAAAGGAACTGGTCTGTGTTCCACTTACACCTCCAACAGCCATCTCCTCTGATATGGAGATTAGTGTTCTCTCAGGCCTCTAAAACAAAGAGAGAGAGGAAGAGCCCCTGGGAGCTGTGTCCGCTCATCAAAGAAAGTGGACAGTGACCTGGCAAAACCAAAAGGGAGCTAGTCACCACAGGAGAGCATACTGCTGGCTCCGTAATATCATACCCAGTTATGATATTACCGTGCGTCTCAGCCATACACCCCCTACATCGTTAGAATCGGGACTTCGAGCCGAATCTGTGCATATCCTCGGAGTGTATATGGCACCCTGGGGCGGCGAGATATAGAGAACTGCTAGTAGGAGTCCGGTAAATGAGTCGTGCTTGGACTCAAAATGCAGAGGGGACCCGGGCGGATCTGATGGCACCAGAACCGTCCCGATCGGACCTCCCAGTCCGGAGTTGCAGGTAATAGCCCCTTCTGGGATATTACTCTGACTCCATGCAGGGGGAGTGGCAGTGCTTCCCTGTGAGGTCACTAAGGTAGGAGGGGACCTGGATTTGCCCAGGTTGATAACCCTACTTCGGCCATTTTCCAGTGTTCTTTTGCTCGGGGGCCTGGTTGGGAAAGACCTGTGAGGGAGATCCTGGAAACCTGGTCCACGGCGCCCCCCTGTGGCCAGACGCACAAGGTAACTGCTGGAACTGTGTATGCCTGTTTGTAAACCATGCTTTATCTGTAACTGTACTCTGACATAACTGTATATTCTGTAGATTCCCTATTGTATATATTGTAGTTTCTAGTGTGCTTTAGGCTGATTAAATTATATAATTAATCTTGGGCTGTTCTGTTATCTCGATCTTGAATCCCACGTCTGTGTGTTCGGCTAATAGTTACCGTGAAGCGGTTGGTGGCAGCGAGTTTGTGCCAAGGATTATTGTGGGGAGGCCAGTGAGATTCGGGGAGATTTTATATATTCCGCCCGCGGAGGTCGGGGGAATATATACCCTACTCTCACCGGGGACCCTTCAATAATCGGCATAAGTAGTATAGCGGCCTCCTTGCTTATTGTCGGGCAATTCCATAATTGGCCTGACTATAAGAGGGGCGCTAGAGAGCGCATCACGTGCTCTGTCTGTCGGTCGGGAGGTATAAAGGAGGGGTGACCCCCACTTGTTACCCCCCGATTGTGACGTACTGGTAGCCAGCGCGGGGGATTTCTGAGTGACCCCCCCGGTGGTTCGTGACATATTGGTGGCATAGCGGTGGGATCGAGATAATAGTGTGTGTGAGTGTGAGACCCATACTCCCAGACACTAAAGACTGCCTGCAGCAGCTGTGGCTGCTGGGTAGAGATGAGCGAACCGGTCGCGGTTCGGCTCGAGGTTGGTTCGCCGAACGGACCTCCCGTTCGAGTTCGGTTCGTCGAACGTTCGACGAACCGAACTCGAACTGCATAGGAAACAATGGCAGGCAATCACAAACACAGAAAAACACCTAGAAAACACCCTCAAAGGTGTCCTAAAGGTGACAAACAACTCAAACACATTGGAACGTGACAAGGACATATACTCATGCGAAAACAAAACAGCTGGACAAGGAAAAAGAGGAGGACACACAGATATAGGCATGGCACGCCCTTCTAAAATCATGTAAAACACCGCAAGGTGACTCCAAGCGGAGTCTCCCTTTTTTCCAAAAATTGGGCCACACACACACCCACCCCTTCAGTGGTAGCACTTGTGCCCCAGTTGCACACTTCACAGCTAGATTTGCATCAAGCACATTCAAAAATACGCCATAATTAACCGTCCCCAGGATGACACCAGGGTAGGTAGCTAAGTCTTTCCTGATCCCAGCTCTGTGCAGCTTGGATCATTTATAAAAAACACAGCAATCAAGGGTTACTCCAAGCGGAGTCTCCCTTTTTTCCAAAAATTGGGCCCCACACACACCCACCCCTTCAGTGGCAGCAGTTGTGCCCTAGTTGTACACTTCACAGCTACATTTGCATCAAGCACATTCAAAAATACGCCATTCTTATCCGTCCCCAGGATGACACCGGGGTAGGTAGCAAAGTCTTTCCTGATCCCAGCTCTGTTCATCTTGGCTTCTTTTAAAAACAATGTAAGCAAGGGTTACTCCAAGCGGAGTCTCCCTTTTTTCCAAAAATTGGGCCCCACACACACCCACCCCTTCAGTGGCAGCAGTTGTGCCCTAGTTGTACACTTCACAGCTAGATTTGCATCAAGCACATTCAAAAATACGTCATTCTTATCCGTCCCCAGGATGACACCGGGGTAGGTAGCAAAGTCTTTCCTGATCCCAGCTCTGTTCATCTTGGCTTCTTTTAAAAACACATCAAGCAAGGGTTACTCCAAGCGGAGTCTCCCTTTTTTCCAAAAATTGGGCCCCACACACACCCACCCCTTCAGTGGCAGCAGTTGTGCCCTAGTTGTACACTTCACAGCTACATTTGCATCAAGCACATTCAAAAATACGCCATTCTTATCCATCCCCAGGATGACACCGGGGTAGGTAGCAAAGTCTTTGCTGACCCATGACTTGTTCATCTTGGCTTCTTTTAAAAACAATGTAAGCAAGGGTTACTCCAAGCGGAGTCTCCCTTTTTTCCAAAAATTGGGCCCCACACACACCCACCCCTTCAGTGGCAGCAGTTGTGCCCTAGTTGTACACTTCACAGCTACATTTGCATCAAGCACATTCAAAAATACGCCATTCTTATCCGTCCCCAGGATGACACCGGGGTAGGTAGCAAAGTCTTTCCTGATCCCAGCTCTGTTCATCTAGGCTTCTTTTAAAAACACATCAAGCAAGGGTTACTCCAAGCGGAGTCTCCCTTTTTTCCAAAAATTGGGCCCCACACACACCCACCCCTTCAGTGGCAGCAGTTGTGCCCTAGTTGTACACTTCACAGCTACATTTGCATCAAGCACATTCAAAAATACGCCATAATTAACCGTCCCCAGGATGACACCAGGGTAGGTAGCAAAGTCTTTCCTGATCCCAGCTCTGTTCATCTTGGCTTCTTTTAAAAACAATGTAAGCAAGGGTTACTCCAAGCGGAGTCTCCCTTTTTTTCCAAAAATTGGGCCCCACACACCCACCCATTCAGTGGCAGCAGTTGTGCCCCAGTTGTACACTTCACAGCTAGATTTGCATCAAGCACATTCAAAAATACGTCATTCTTATCCGTCCCCAGGATGACACCGGGGTAGGTAGCAAAGTCTTTCCTGATCCCAGCTCTGTTCATCTTGGCTTCTTTTAAAAACACATCAAGCAAGGGTTACTCCAAGCGGAGTCTCCCTTTTTTCCAAAAATTGGGCCCCACACACACCCACCCCTTCAGTGGCAGCAGTTGTGCCCTAGTTGTACACTTCACAGCTACATTTGCATCAAGCACATTCAAAAATACGCCATTCTTATCCATCCCCAGGATGACACCGGGGTAGGTAGCAAAGTCTTTGCTGACCCATGACTTGTTCATCTTGGCTTCTTTTAAAAACAATGTAAGCAAGGGTTACTCCAAGCGGAGTCTCCCTTTTTTCCAAAAATTGGGCCCCACACACACCCACCCCTTCAGTGGCAGCAGTTGTGCCCTAGTTGTACACTTCACAGCTACATTTGCATCAAGCACATTCAAAAATACGCCATTCTTATCCGTCCCCAGGATGACACCGGGGTAGGTAGCAAAGTCTTTCCTGATCCCAGCTCTGTTCATCTTGGCTTCTTTTAAAAACACAGCAAGCAAGGGTTACTCCAAGCGGAGTCTCCCTTTTTTTCCAAAAATTGGGCCCCACACACCCACCCATTCAGTGGCAGCAGTTGTGCCCCAGTTGTACACTTCACAGCTAGATTTGCATCAAGCACATTCAAAAATACGTCATTCTTATCCATCCCCAGGATGACACCGGGGTAGGTAGCAAAGTCTTTCCTGATCCCAGCTCTGTTCATCTTGGCTTCTTTTAAAAACACATCAAGCAAGGGTTACTCCAAGCGGAGTCTCCCTTTTTTCCAAAAATTGGGCCCCACACACACCCACCCCTTCAGTGGCAGCAGTTGTGCCCTAGTTGTACACTTCACAGCTACATTTGCATCAAGCACATTCAAAAATACGCCATTCTTATCCATCCCCAGGATGACACCGGGGTAGGTAGCAAAGTCTTTCCTGATCCCAGCTCTGTTCATCTTGGCTTCTTTTAAAAACACAGCAAGCAAGGGTTACTCCAAGCGGAGTCTCCCTTTTTTCCAAAAATTGGGCCCCACACACCCACCCATTCAGTGGCAGCAGTTGTGCCCCAGTTGTACACTTCACAGCTAGATTTGCATCAAGCACATTCAAAAATACGCCATAATTAACCGTCCCCAGGATGACACCAGGGTAGGTAGCAAAGTCTTTCCTGATCCCAGCTCTGTTCATCTTGGCTTCTTTTAAAAACAATGTAAGCAAGGGTTACTCCAAGCGGAGTCTCCCTTTTTTTCCAAAAATTGGGCCCCACACACCCACCCATTCAGTGGCAGCACTTGTGCCCTAGTTGCAAACAGGATGTTTTGATTTGCATCAAGCACATTCCAAATCAACAAGCATTTACTCTCCCCAGGATGACACAGGGGTAGTAAATTCCTTCTGGATCCATGACTTGTTCATTTTGATGAACGTCAGTCTGTCCACATTGTCACTGGACAGACGCGTGCGCTTATCTGTCAGCACACACCCAGCAGCACTGAATACACGTTCAGAGACAACGCTGGCAGCTGGACACGACAAAATCTCCAAGGCGTAAGTTGCGAGCTCTGGCCATTTTTCTAGGTTTGAAGCCCAAAAGGAGCAAGGCTCCAGTTGCACAGTCATGGCATCGATGTTCATTTGGAGATACTCCTGTATCATCCTCTCCAGCCGTTGACTATGTGTCAGACTTGTTGTCTCTGGTGGCCTTGCAAAAGAGGGTCTAAAAAAATTATGAAAAGATTCCATAAAATTGCTGTTACCGGCACCAGATACGGTCCTACTGGTACGGGTAGACTGTTGAAGATGACGAGACCGTCCCATGTTTGTCAAGTTACAACTGGGAGATTCACTCCCTGCACCTGCACGGTTGTTTGGTGGAAAAGCCGAGCTAAGATCTAGTAACAGCTTCTGCTGATACTCCTGCATACGTGCGTCCCTTTCTATGGCTGGAATTATGTCACAAAATTTGGACTTGTACCGGGGATCTAATAGTGTGGCAATCCAGTAGTCATCATCACTTCTAATTTTGACAATACGACTGTCATGTTGGAGGTAGTGCAACAAAAAGGCACTCATGTGTCTTGCGCAGCCATGCGGACCAAGTCCACGCTGTGTTTGTGGAATAGAGGTGCTACCCGTTTTTTCTTCCTCTGACATCTGACCCCAACCTCTTTCAACTGAAATTTGACCAAGGTCTCCCTCATCCGCTGAGTCTTCCATGTCCATGGACAGTTCGTCCTCCATTTCTTCATGTTCTCCTGCACCTTGCTCAACATTTCGCCTGCTACTATGCGCCCTTGTCGATCCCTGTCCCCCTTGGTCCCATGCCTGCTGCGTTGGTGATGATGAACGTCTGGACCTTGGTGATGTTGTTGTCCCTTGCGCATATGAATCCTCCTGTAGTTCCTCCCCTTCATGTTGTCCCACCCCCTGACTCCGAATAGTGTTTAGCGTGTGCTCCAGCATGTAAATGACTGGAATCGTCATGCTGATAATGGCATTGTCAGCGCTAAACATATTCGTCGCCATGTCGAAACTGTGCAGAAGGGTGCATAGGTCCTTGATCTGAGACCACTCCATCAGGGTGATCTGCCCCACCTCTGCATCTCGTTGGCCCAGGCTATACGTCATGACGTATTGCACCAGGGCTCTGCGGTGCTGCCACAGTCGCTGTAACATGTGGAGAGTTGAATTCCAGCGTGTCGCCACATCGCATTTCAGGCGATGAACCGGCAGGCCGAAAGACTTCTGGAGCGATGCAAGTCGCTCAGCTGCGGCGCTTGAACGGCGGAAGTGAGCAGACAGTTTTCGTGCCCTGTTCAGAAGGCCATCTAGGCCGGGATAGTGTGTTAAAAATTGCTGCACGACAAGGTTCAACACGTGAGCCATACAAGGTACGTGTGTCACCTTGCCCAGGCGAAGGGCCGCACCCAGGTTTGCAGCATTGTCGCACACGGCCTTACCAGGCTGCAGGTTGAGTGGAGACAACCATTTATTAAACTCGGACCGCAGAGCTGACCACAACTCTTATTACCAAGACATGTCAAGCTAAAGACCGCCTGATGCCGTTGCGCTCTGCTGCCAGCATAGTAATGAGGGGTGCGTGATTCCTTCTGCGCAGTGAGAACGCTGGTGGCCTGACCAGGCAGGCTTGGGGCGGAGGTGGAGGACCCAGATGAGGTGGAGGATGCAGAAGCAGTGGCGGAACTTGGACAGACAGAGGATTGACACACAAGTCGTGGGGACGGCAAGACTTGTGCAGCAGACCCTTCACCATCTATCACAATAGTTACCCAGTGCCCAGTCAGCGACATGTAACGTCCCTGTCCATGCTTACTGGTCCAAGTATCGGTGGTGAAATGCACCCGTTCACACACAGAGTTTCTCAAGGAAGCGGTGATGTTGTGTGCGACATGCTGGTGTAGCGCGGGCACACCTTTCTTAGAGAAGTAGTGGCGACTAGGCATCTGGTACTGGGGCACAGCGACAGACATAAGGTCTCTAAAATCCTGTGTGTCCACTAGGCGGAAAGGCAGCATTTCGGTAGCCAACAGCTTACAGAGGGATAGAGTCAACCTCTTAGCTTTGTCATGGGTCGGAGGAAGTGGCCTTTTATTTGACCACATCTGAGGGACAGAGATCTGGCTGCTGTGTGTAGACGGTGTTGAGTAGGGTGTCCCTGGAAAAATGCAGGTTTGTGAGGAAAGTGCAGGCGGAGACATGATGTTGCCTTCATCCAACGTTGGTGCTATCGATGTCTGAGAGAGCTGTACACACTCACTTGTTTCCCCTTCCAAACCAACTGACGACCTTACAAGCAAACTGCCTGTTGCGGTTACAGTGGTGGAAGTTTTGCGTGGAAAAACAGGTGTGACAGCTGTCCCCACAGTCCTAGAAGATGAAGAGCGCGCGGATGCACTGGAAGGGGCGGGCGGTGGATGGTTCGCTCCGCTAGGCCGCATTGCAGCACGGTGAGCTTCCCACCGGGACTTATGATATTTAGTCATGTGACGATTCATGGAAGAAGTTGTCAAACTGCTGAGGTTTTGACCTCTACTAACAGAATCATGACAAATGTTACATATCACATGAGTTGGGCGATCTTTTTCGATGTGAAAAAAGGACCAGGCTAGGCAAGGCTTAGAGGCCATGCGACCTGTTGATCCACCCCGAATAATGCTCATAGGCAGAGTGGTGGCTGAGGATGCAGTTGTAGACGTGCTACCAGTGCTCCGACTCTGTCCAGGAAGGCGCAAGGTAACTTCGTCGTCGGTTGCATCCTCCTCCACCGCCTCTGTTGACCTCCTCGAGTGCCTGACTGGGGGTTGACAGTAGGTGGGATCTAGAACGTCATCATCAATTGTTGTGTTTGCACTCCCCTCCCCCTCAGACCGAGCCTCTTCTTGCCCTCACCGAATATTTAAGTTGTCATCCCAATCGGGTATCTGCGTCTCATCTTCATCAGTATGTTCCTCATTGTCTATAACCACAGGTGTTACAGTTTGTGACAAAGGGTCAACATTATGCTCAGAAACCTGGTCCTCACGGCCTGAATCAGAGTCACAAAGGTTCTGGGCATCACTGCAGACCATTTCCTGTTCTGTACTCACTGTAGCTTGGGAGCAGACCTCTGATTCCCAGGCTATAGTGTGACTGAACAGCTCTGCAGACTCAGCCATCTCAGTTCCACCATACTGTGCAGGGCTGATGGAGACTTCAGAGCTGGGAGAAATCAAGTGTGATTGGGATGACAACTTAGAGGACTGGTGTTTTTTGGATGCGGTACTTGAAGTGGCTGAGAGGGCACTTGTTGGACCACTTGAGATCCATTCAAGCATTTTCCTTTTTTGCCCATCATCTACCTTTGTTCCTCTTGTTCGTGTCCGTAAAAAAGGGAGCACATCGGATTGTCCACAATAAGTAGTAGACATCTTACTTTTGCTAGTAGATGGTCTATCTGCAGCAGATGATAATGGAGCTTTGCCACCTTCCCCACTGACAAAACCTTTTTTGCCTTTTCCACCACGCCTCTTCCCCTTTCCACCAGCATCTGTCATTTTGCCACTCATGTTGATTGCGACAAGATTGTGGACTGAAAATGTGGTAGTAAAAATTGAGAGGTGGTGTAGATTGCAGTGGTGGTCTAGCTTTATTAACAGCAGAATAATAAAGAATAAATATCCCTGACAATGTAACTTAGTTATAATTAGTTGGAGTGTGCAACGCAGGCAGACGTGCTGCAAATGTCTTGGCACTAGTGGGACTAAAGCAAAGTCCAATGCCACGTATAGGATGCCACTAGGTACACTGAGTGTGTGCTAGTATAATGGCTTAGTTATAATTAGTTGGAGTGTGCAACGCAGGCAGATGCGCTCTGCAAATGTCTTGGCACTAGTGGGACTATAGCAAAGTCCAATAGCCACGTATAGGATGCCACTAGGTACACTGAGTGTGTGCTAGTATAATGGCTTAGTTATAATTAGTTGGAGTGTGCAACGCAGGCAGATGCGCTCTGCAAATGTCTTGGCACTAGTGGGACTATAGCAAAGTCCAATAGCCACGTATAGGATGCCACTAGGTACACTAAGTGTTTGCTAGTATAATGGCTTAGTTATAATTAGTTGGAGTGTGCAACGCAGGCAGATGCGCTCTGCAAATGTCTTGGCACTAGTGGGACTATAGCAAAGTCCAATAGCCACGTATAGGATGCCACTAGGTACACTGAGTGTGTGCTAGTATAATGGCTTAGTTATAATTAGTTGGAGTGTGCAACGCAGGCAGATGCGCTCTGCAAATGTCTTGGCACTAGTGGGACTATAGCAAAGTCCAATAGCCACGTATAGGATGCCACTAGGTACACTAAGTGTTTGCTAGTATAATGGCTTAGTTATAATTAGTTGGAGTGTGCAACGCAGGCAGATGCGCTCTGCAAATGTCTTGGCACTAGTGGGACTATAGCAAAGTCCAATAGCCACGTATAGGATGCCACTAGGTACACTGAGTGTGTGCTAGTATAATGGCTTAGTTATAATTAGTTGGAGTGTGCAACGCAGGCAGATGCGCTCTGCAAATGTCTTGGCACTAGTGGGACTATAGCAAAGTCCAATAGCCACGTATAGGATGCCACTAGGTACACTAAGTGTTTGCTAGTATAATGGCTTAGTTATAATTAGTTGGAGTGTGCAACGCAGGCAGATGCGCTCTGCAAATGTCTTGGCACTAGTGGGACTATAGCAAAGTCCAATAGCCACGTATAGGATGCCACTAGGTACACTGAGTGTGTGCTAGTATAATGGCTTAGTTATAATTAGTTGGAGTGTGCAACGCAGGCAGATGCGCTCTGCAAATGTCTTGGCACTAGTGGGACTATAGCAAAGTCCAATAGCCACGTATAGGATGCCACTAGGTACACTGAGTGTTTGCTAGTATAATGGCTTAGTTATAATTAGTTGGAGTGTGCAACGCAGGCAGATGCGCTCTGCAAATGTCTTGGCACTAGTGGGACTATAGCAAAGTCCAATAGCCACGTATAGGATGCCACTAGGTACACTGAGTGTTTGCTAGTATAATGGCTTAGTTATAATTAGTTGGAGTGTGCAACGCAGGCAGATGCGCTCTGCAAATGTCTTGGCACTAGTGGGACTATAGCAAAGTCCAATAGCCACGTATAGGATGCCACTAGGTACACTGAGTGTGTGCTAGTATAATGGCTTAGTTATAATTAGTTGGAGTGTGCAACGCAGGCAGATGCGCTCTGCAAATGTCTTGGCACTAGTGGGACTATAGCAAAGTCCAATAGCCACGTATAGGATGCCACTAGGTACACTGAGTGTGTGCTAGTATAATGGCTTAGTTATAATTAGTTGGAGTGTGCAACGCAGGCAGATGCGCTCTGCAAATGTCTTGGCACTAGTGGGACTATAGCAAAGTCCAATAGCCACGTATAGGATGCCACTAGGTACACTAAGTGTTTGCTAGTATAACGGCTTAGTTATAATTAGTTGGAGTGTGCAACGCAGGCAGATGCGCTCTGCAAATGTCTTGGCACTAGTGGGACTATAGCAAAGTCCAATAGCCACGTATAGGATGCCACTAGGTACACTGAGTGTGTGCTAGTATAATGGCTTAGTTATAATTAGTTGGAGTGTGCAACGCAGGCAGATGCGCTCTGCAAATGTCTTGGCACTAGTGGGACTATAGCAAAGTCCAATAGCCACGTATAGGATGCCACTAGGTACACTAAGTGTTTGCTAGTATAATGGCTTAGTTATAATTAGTTGGAGTGTGCAACGCAGGCAGATGCGCTCTGCAAATGTCTTGGCACTAGTGGGACTATAGCAAAGTCCAATAGCCACGTATAGGATGCCACTAGGTACACTAAGTGTTTGCTAGTATAATGGCTTAGTTATAATTAGTTGGAGTGTGCAACGCAGGCAGATGCGCTCTGCAAATGTCTTGGCACTAGTGGGACTATAGCAAAGTCCAATAGCCACGTATAGGATGCCACTAGGTACACTGAGTGTGTGCTAGTATAATGGCTTAGTTATAATTAGTTGGAGTGTGCAACGCAGGCAGATGCGCTCTGCAAATGTCTTGGCACTAGTGGGACTATAGCAAAGTCCAATAGCCACGTATAGGATGCCACTAGGTACACTGAGTGTGTGCTAGTATAATGGCTTAGTTATAATTAGTTGGAGTGTGCAACGCAGGCAGATGCGCTCTGCAAATGTCTTGGCACTAGTGGGACTATAGCAAAGTCCAATAGCCACGTATAGGATGCCACTAGGTACACTGAGTGTGTGCTAGTATAATGGCTTAGTTATAATTAGTTGGAGTGTGCAACGCAGGCAGATGCGCTCTGCAAATGTCTTGGCACTAGTGGGACTATAGCAAAGTCCAATAGCCACGTATAGGATGCCACTAGGTACACTAAGTGTTTGCTAGTATAATGGCTTAGTTATAATTAGTTGGAGTGTGCAACGCAGGCAGATGCGCTCTGCAAATGTCTTGGCACTAGTGGGACTATAGCAAAGTCCAATAGCCACGTATAGGATGCCACTAGGTACACTGAGTGTGTGCTAGTATAATGGCTTAGTTATAATTAGTTGCAGTGTGCAACGCAGGCAGATGCGCTCTGCAAATGTCTTGGCACTAGTGGGACTATAGCAAAGTCCAATAGCCACGTATAGGATGCCACTAGGTACACTAAGTGTTTGCTAGTATAATGGCTTAGTTATAATTAGTTGGAGTGTGCAACGCAGGCAGATGCGCTCTGCAAATGTCTTGGCACTAGTGGGACTATAGCAAAGTCCAATAGCCACGTATAGGATGCCACTAGGTACACTGAGTGTGTGCTAGTATAATGGCTTAGTTATAATTAGTTGGAGTGTGCAACGCAGGCAGATGCGCTCTGCAAATGTCTTGGCACTAGTGGGACTATAGCAAAGTCCAATAGCCACGTATAGGATGCCACTAGGTACACTAAGTGTTTGCTAGTATAATGGCTTAGTTATAATTAGTTGGAGTGTGCAACGCAGGCAGATGCGCTCTGCAAATGTCTTGGCACTAGTGGGACTATAGCAAAGTCCAATAGCCACGTATAGGATGCCACTAGGTACACTGAGTGTGTGCTAGTATAATGGCTTAGTTATAATTAGTTGGAGTGTGCAACGCAGGCAGATGTGCTCTGCAAATGTCTTGGCACTAGTGGGACTATAGCAAAGTCCAATAGCCACGTATAGGATGCCACTAGGTACACTGAGTGTTTGCTAGTATAATGGCTTAGTTATAATTAGTTGGAGTGTGCAACGCAGGCAGATGCGCTCTGCAAATGTCTTGGCACTAGTGGGACTATAGCAAAGTCCAATAGCCACGTATAGGATGCCACTAGGTACACTGAGTGTTTGCTAGTATAATGGCTTAGTTATAATTAGTTGGAGTGTGCAACGCAGGCAGATGCGCTCTGCAAATGTCTTGGCACTAGTGGGACTATAGCAAAGTCCAATAGCCACGTATAGGATGCCACTAGGTACACTGAGTGTTTGCTAGTATAATGGCTTAGTTATAATTTGTTGGAGTGTGCAACGCAGGCAGATGCGCTCTGCAAATGTCTTGGCACTAGTGGGACTATAGCAAAGTCCAATAGCCACGTATAGGATGCCACTAGGTACACTGAGTGTTTGCTAGTATAATGGCTTAGTTATAATTAGTTGTAGTGTGCAATGCAGGCAGACGTGCTCTGCAAATGTCTTTGCACTAGTGGGACTATAGCAAAGTCCAATAGCCACAGATAGGATGCCACTAGGTACACTGAGTGTTTGCTAGTATAATGGCTTAGTTATGAGTTGGAGTGTGCAGAGGACAAGAGGGTACAGTGGCAGGATTGTGGTGCTCTGGGTAGAGGAATGGAAGCCTGCCTTTCTATTCCCTCCTAATGGTGAAATGCAGGGAGGAAATCCCTGACCTTGGCTGCACAGACGCTGGCGCTGTTTTCAGGACCTGTCACCTTAACACTGACCCTGCCGGTTTGAGCCCTTAAAAGGACTGCTATAAAGTGCTCTCCCTATGCTGTCTAACGCTGTGTATGCAGCGCATACAGCTGTATCAGCGATAGGACTCAAGACGGAGCTGCGACAGTGATGTCTGACACCAAAGACGCAGAAGGCAGATAATGGCGTCCGTGAAGAAAATGTCCGGTTTTATAATGCAGGGACATGTGACATGCAGATCCTATCACACATGCCGTTGCTTCTCTGGCTCAAAGTCCACTTAGCTGTGTGTGTGTCTGTGATTGGCTGACATGCTGGCCCGCCCCACAAGACGCGCGCGCTTAGGGAAGGAAGACAAGAAAAAAAAAAAATGGCGATCGCCATTATAGAAACAGCAGTGATCTGAAGGCGCTGTTCACGCACACTATACACTGAAATGTGATAATAGTTTGATTCACAGAGTGACCTACACTATTACAGCAGAAACCAAGCTATGATTTAGCTGTTTTTTGGCTGCTAGAACCGTTCTCGAACGTTTCTAGAACTATCGAGCTTTTGCAAAAAGCTCGAGTTCTAGTTCGATCTAGAACATGCCCCAAAATCACTCGAGCCTAGAACTGGAGAACCACGAACCACGAACCGCGCTCAACTCTACTGCTGGGGTCTTCAGACCAGACCAACACTAGAGTGTCAGAGTGCAGATACTGTAAGGTGTGTGGGTGCATCAGGTGTCAGTTCTGTGTCAGTGACCAAAAGTCTGCAAGAATGGCTGATGGCACCAGGAGCAAAGCCAAAGGAATGGCTCAGGCCAGAGACGATGAGGAGGTTGTCCACGAGTCCTCCAGGAGCCCGACGCCAGAGAACAGCTCTGCAGAGGACATCGCACAACCTGGCACTGCTGGACAAAATGAGGAGGAGCTCGCCCAAGGGTCCTCAACGAGCCAGATGCCAGTCCTCCGCTCTGAAATGGACAGTGAATCACCTGGCTCTGCAGCGTGCCGCAGATCACCACTTGCCAATCCGTCCGGCCTGAGAGGTGCAGAGGCCCTCCTTCAAGCTACCTTGGCCAGGCTTATGGCTGGAGACCGGGATACCTACGAGATACTCATGGCCGAGCGTGAGCGACAGGCAGCGCGTGACGCTGAGGCTGCGGAGGGGCAAGCAGCGCGTGAGGCTGCGGAGCGGCAGGCAGCGCGTAAAGAGCGAGAGCGCCAGGCAGAGCGTGACTACCAGCTGCAGCTAGCTCAGCTCCGGCCCTCATCAGCCACATGTGACCTTCAAAACACCAAACTTCCAAAGGTCCGTGTTGAGGACTTCCCAGTGCTGGAGAAGGATGGAGACTTGGACTCTTTCTTGACTGCTTTTGAACGGACTTGCCTGCAGCACCATCTGGACAAGGACCAGTGGGCCAAATACCTGACCCCCCGTTTAAGGGGTAAGGCCCTGGAAATCCTTGGGGACTTGCCTACTGAGGCAGATCAGGGCTACGACACCATCAAGCGGGCCCTGATCCAACAGTACAACCTCACTCCGGAGTCCTACCGCAAGAAGTTCCGGACCCTGCAGAAGGGACCAAAGGACTCCTGGGCTGACCACCGGCGGGCACTTGCCCGAGCTGCCGACCACTGGACCCAAGGCCTGCAGCTTACCACCGGACCAGAGATCCTAGACTTGGTCATCACAGAGCAACTCTTGTGGAACTGCCCTGAGGATCTCCGCCAGTTCATCCGAGACCAGAAGCCAAAGGGGTCCACGGCTACAGCTGCCCTGGCCGATGACTACACCAACAATCGGGCTCCTGAGGCCAGGAGAGCAGCCACCAGCAGCACCTGGAGAGGGGGTAAGATGAATTCTGCGACTGCCCCACCTGCCCCTAGACTGCAGGGGGTGTCCCCCTCAACTCCCCTCTCCAGGCCCGTGGCAGAGCCAAGACGGTGCCACCAGTGCAACCTACCTGGACACTTCAAGGCCATGTGCCCTCAGCGTCCCAAGGCCCCGGCTCCGTCCCCGTCCCAAGGGCCGCCCAAGGTGTATTGTGTGGGTGGGGGTGGTGGTAGGTCCCTGGACAGCTTCCAACCTGTCACCGTCGGCCGGTCTGTGACCATAGGACTGCGAGACAGCGCCTCGGAGGTGACTCTGGTGCGGCCTGAGATGGTGTCCCCCCAAGACTTGATACCTGGAAAAACCCTCGCTGTCTCCGGGATTGGAGGCATTGACCCGGCGCTGCCTGTTGCTGGCATTTATGTGGACTGGGGCGCAGGGCGAGGGGTGAGAGAGGTGGGGGTAACTGATCGGATCCCTGCAAACGTGCTACTTGGGACAGATTTGGGGCAGATAACCTCCAGTTTGGGCCCCCCCAAGGGCCTGAACCTTCAGCCAGTACTGACGTGCCTCCGGACAATGTTAATGTGTTATCTATGAATGATGTAAGGGAGGAGGGAGTGAACTCTGATTTTTCTGCTTGCATAGACACCATAGACACACACTCAGCTGCAGCTGTGACAGGGGAGGGGGTCAGAGAAAGGTGTGACAATGCCTCTACAAGTAATCAGCCTGTGAGCTGGGATCTGTTGCCCTCTGCAGGGATAAGCAGAGAGCAGGGTGCTGCAGGGGGAGGACCAGTGTGTGGGGTGGGGGGCTACCACAGCAAATGTGGGGTCCCCGGAGATTTCACAGCGGGGTTCTGTTGCTGCAGGAGGGGAACAGGCAGGTGAGATTGGGGCCGGTCCCGGAGCGGAAGTGCTCCCAGGTAAGATCTCGGTGCAGGGTTCCCCCACAACCGGGGTGTCAGGAAGCCAGGTAGGTCTGCCTGAACCGGCGACTTGGTCAGGAACGGAGGAGGAGCAGGCACGACCCACGGTCGCAGCGGCTGTGGCCGCTGTCACCCGCAGTGGGAGTGCTGGAAGCCAAGGGGCCTCCCGGAGGTCCGATAGCTCTTCCCCTTCTGACCAAGTGGCAGCCGAGTCAGGTGGAGGCCAGGGACACAGGTCCCCGGGGGTACTGACCGAAGATGTGACAGTCTCGTCGATTCTGGCCACATCTAGTCAGGGGTTTCAGGCAGCGTTAGAAGCTGACGACAGCCTGAAAGCTCTAAAGGAGCAGGCGGCACAGCCTCCCTCGGACTCGGACCCGGAGCGAGTGGTCTGGGACCAAGGACGTCTGTACCGGGTCACGGTCCAGCAGGGTTCACCGGAGGCGTGGCCCAGGGACCGACAGTTGGTGGTTCCCTATCCGTTCCGGACGGAGTTGTTGCGGATCGCACATGAGATTCCGATGGCCGGACACCTAGGGATCGCTAAGACCAAGGCCAGGTTAAACCAGCAGCTCAACCCTGTGACGTACCTGGTCACCCTGGACCCTGCCCGTGGAAGGCGGAAGCCCTTCCATGTGAACATGATGAAGGCACATCATAAGCGGGAGGCATGTGCGCTCCCCGTGTGCAACCTGCCCGAGGAGGGAGAAGCGGAAACCCTCTTGGATATGCTAGCCCAGGTTAGGGCAGGCGGATCCATTGAGGATGTGGAGGTTGGCCACCAGCTCTTGGAGGACCAACGGTCCCAGCTGTGGGCCACCCTACACCCCTTCCGGGGGTTGTTTACCAACCAGCCCGGAAGGACTGACTTGGCTGTCCATCACGTGGACACTGGGGATCATCCCCCGATCAGGCGTTCAGCATATCGGGTCTCCCTGGAGGTGCAGCAACACATGCGCCAGGAGATTGACGAGATGCTGAAGCTGGGGTGATCCAGGCATCCAACAGCGCTTGGGCCTCGCCTGTAGTCCTCGTCCCTAAGAAGGACCGAACCACTCGGTTCTGCGTGGACTACAGGGGGCTCAATGCTGTCACGGTCGCCGATGCGTACCCAATGCCACGCATCGATGACCTGCTCGATCAGTTGGCCGGGGCTCAGTACCTGACCATCATGGATCTGAGCCGGGGATATTGGCAGATCCCCCTGACTCGCAAGGCCAGGGAACGCTCTGCCTTTATTACCCCATTTGGACTGTACGAGTCCACGGTGATGCCATTCGGGATGAGGAATGCCCCTGCCACTTTCCAGCGGATGGTCAACACCCTGCTCAAGGGACTTGAAGGGTACGCGGCCGCGTACCTGGATGACATTGCCGTCTTCAGTCCCACCTGGGAGGACCACCTAGAGCATCTAGCACAGGTGCTCAGGCGGATCCACCAGGCAGGTTTGACCATCAAGCCGGGAAAGTGTCAGCTGGCCATGAGCGGAGGTCCAGTACCTCGGTCACCGGGTAGGCGGGAGAACACTGAAGCCCGAGCCTGAGAAAGTGGAGGCCATCGCGTCCTGGCCCACCCCCAGGACCAAGAAGCAGGTGATGTCCTTCTTGGGGACCGCTGGGTACTATAGGAGGTTTGTTCCATGCTATAGTAGCCTGGCAAACCCCTTGACGGACCTCACCAAGAAGAAGCTGCCCTCTGCAGTCGATTGGACAATGGACTGCGAGACAGCCTTCCGGGCCCTAAAGGACGCCCTGTCCAGCCCGCCCGTGCTACAGGCAGCCGACTTCACGCGGCCGTTTGTAGTACAGACCGACGCCAGTGACTTCGGCCTCGGTGCGGTGCTCAGCCAGGTGGACTCTGCGAGCCAAGAGCACCCAGTCTTGTACCTGAGCAGGAAGCTGTTACCAAGGGAAGTGGCCTACTCCACAATGGAGAAGGAATGCCTAGCCATAGTGTGGGGCTCTGCAGCGTCTGCAACCCTATCTATACGGGCGCCACTTCATCGTGGAGACGGACCACAATCCCCTCAGCTGGTTACACACTGTCTCCGGGACGAATGGCAGGTTGTTGCGATGGAGCCTGGCGCTCCAGCAATACAACTTCACCATTCGACACAAAAGGGGCCGTGACCACGGTAACGCAGACGGGCTGTCCCGACAAGGAGAGGTCGCGGACGGGCGCACGGGGGAACACCGGAGTGTGCTGCCCCCTAGCGCCCTCAAAAGGGGGGAGGTGTGAGGTAAATCCGGAGATATGACGATAAATCATGATATTCAAGTTATGTCAGGAAGCCCTCTCCTGGTGTCACCCCCCCTTTCCTTCACACAACTCCTTCAATCAGAAAATTTACCACAGGGATAAACGGTTTGTTTAGCAGATAGGTGTCAAAGGAACTGGTCTGTGTTCCACTTACACCTCCAACAGCCATCTCCTCTGATATGGAGATTAGTGTTCTCTCAGGCCTCTAAAACAAAGAGAGAGAGGAAGAGCCCCTGGGAGCTGTGTCCGCTCATCAAAGAAAGTGGACAGTGACCTGGCAAAACCAAAAGGGAGCTAGTCACCACAGCAGAGCACACTGCTGGCTCCGTAATATCATACCCAGTTATGATATACCGTGCGTCTCAGCCATACACCCCCTACATCGTTAGAATCGGGACTTCGAGCCGAATCTGTGCATATCCTCGGAGTGTATATGGCACCCTGGGGCGGCGAGATATAGAGAACTGCTAGTAGGAGTCCGGTAAATGAGTCGTGCTTGGACTCAAAATGCAGAGGGGACCCGGGCGGATCTGATGGCACCAGAACCGTCCCGATCGGACCTCCCAGTCCGGAGTTGCAGGTAATAGCCCCTTCTGGGATATTACTCTGACTCCATGCAGGGGGAGTGGCAGTGCTTCCCTGTGAGGTCACTAAGGTAGGAGGGGACCTGGATTTGCCCAGGTTGATAACCCTACTTCGGCCATTTTCCAGTGTTCTTTTGCTCGGGGCCTGGTTGGGAAAGACCTGTGAGGGAGATCCTGGAAACCTGGTCCACGGCGCCCCCCTGTGGCCAGACGCACAAGGTAACTGCTGGAACTGTGTATGCCTGTTTGTAAACCATGCTTTATCTGTAACTGTACTCTGACATAACTGTATATTCTGTAGATTCCCTATTGTATATATTGTAGTTTCTAGTGTGCTTTAGGCTGATTAAATTATATAATTAATCTTGGGCTGTTCTGTTATCTCGATCTTGAATCCCACGTCTGTGTGTTCGGCTAATAGTTACCGTGAAGCGGTTGGTGGCAGCGAATTTGTGCCAAGGATTATTGTGGGGAGGCCAGTGAGATTCGGGGAGATTTTATATATTCCGCCCGCGGAGGTCGGGGGAATATATACCCTACTCTCACCGGGGACCCTTCAATAATCGGCATAAGTAGTATAGCGGCCTCCTTGCTTATTGTCGGGCAATTCCATAATTGGCCTGACTATAAGAGGGGCGCTAGAGAGCGCATCACGTGCTCTGTCTGTCGGTCGGGAGGTATAAAGGAGGGGTGACCCCCACTTGTTACCCCCCGATTGTGACGTACTGGTAGCCAGCGCGGGGGATTTCTGAGTGACCCCCCCGGTGGTTCGTGACATGGAGTTTTCTCCCCTTAATCTTCTCTGATAGTTTTAGGAATCCTCTCAGTCCCACATTACTGCGCTGTACTGCTATTGTACATCTTAGAGTACAGCGTGACAGGTTAGACTTGTATGCTGACTGTGAAATGGCAAATTCATGAGTAAATTCTAAGCTATTTTTTAACAAAGAGAAAGAGAAGCTTAGAAATGTATCACATTTAATCCATGAGTTTCACAAGTTAGTGTTAGAAAAATGTAAAGATGGTGGAAATGGACGACCTGAAATGTCAGAAAATGATTTTGATTGTAATCAAGATGGCCGCAGACATGTGCTGTCTATTGAAGTTGACCTTCAGGACACCAGAAAAGAAGCAGGAAATTACATAGAGAAGCCAGAAGGGGGAGGAGTCAGAGAGGGAAATGACAAAGAGGAGTCAGAAGGGGGAGGAGCCAGAGAAGGACATGTGCAGAGAGGAGAAAATGGCGACAATCAGTTTCTAAAAATAAAACAAACTAAGTTACAACTTAAACTTAGGAAGAATCTTTTGGACTTATACAAATTAATTCCAGTATATGATCCCAAGATACATGTATGCAGAAATTCAGAAATATTTGAAAGTTTTTTTGAAAAGCTTAATTTAACCAATAGTGAGAAAACTCAGATATTTCATATGTGGATACCACAACTAACAATTTTTCAGACAGCTGGCATTAAAAAAATCTGACAATGAGACATTTGATTGTCCAAATGATGATGACATCACTAGATTGAAAAATCTTATCTTTTGTGAAAGACATGAATGTAGCCCAAATTATGAGATGTGGAGGGAATTACAAATTGAACAGAATGAAAGTACGTTCTCATTTATATCCATTTTTTGAACAATTATATAGGCGGTTATTCCAAATGTCAGATCGACTGCAATTATACATTTATTCGTCAAGAAATTTAATTTTTTTGATGATAAAACCTGTGCTATCGCTTTAAAGAAACGGAATGTATTCGAAAGTACCTAATTTATTGATTTTGTTAGAAATCACCATACTCTATTAAAACAGAAATTAATTAATTCCGTGAAACCAAAAAAGGAGAAATTCTGTGAAAAACCAACATTGTCTCCCAGATTCAGATATTCCTGTGACAAAATGTATGAAATTCGTAGGAAATTGCATGTAAATTACAAATCATACATTCCTTTTTCACAGAAAAAACCCTCCCTTTCCTTGTCTCCATTGAAGGAGAAAATGGTCACAAGATCGGATACTGATGATCTCAGACAGGTTATTTATATATATATATATATATATATATATATATATATATATCTATATGTTCATATAGTATATTGTATACTTAAAATTAGTGATAGTATATTGTATATTTAAAAGTAGTATCTTTTCATTTAGTTAAATGATAGTTCAATTGTATAAATTAATAATTTGATCTCTGTATATGAATAATATTTAAAATGTATTAATAAGAAAAAGTATAACTTATTTTAAGTGTTTCATTTTTTATCATAAATATGATAATAATTTTATTCTTTTATT